>NC_041230.1:53409418-53484250 GCF_002837175.3 Physeter macrocephalus | reverse complement strand
ACACCATCACACACACACACTCACATACCCTCACACAAATTCACACCCACACACTCACACTCTCACACACCCTCACTCACACCATCACACACACACACACACTCACCCTCACACCCTCACACAAATTCACACACACACACACACCCTCACACCCTCACACCCCCTCACACACATTCACACACACACCCCCACACTCTCACACCCTCACACACCCTCACTCACACCCTCACACACATTCACACTCACACCCTCACCCTCACACCCTCACACCCTCACACCCTCACACAAGCAGACAACAAAGGCTGCTGTCTCTCCCTGCAATGGGTTTTCCCCTAATTCCCTAGAACTTTCCCATTTATTTCCTGTCCTTGGGAAAGGGAAATCTCTAAATCCTTTCGGGGCTTCTCATTAAGTCCTGACAACTGAGAGCACAAGAGGAACTTGCAGCCCACCGCATCACCAAATATGGGCTCAAAAGGCGCCCTCCCTGCCCCCACACCCCCGGGCACGGGCACAGGCTACCTGAGGCCGGGAGGGCTGTCCCTCCCTCCTGTCCACCCCAGCTCCCAGCAAATGCTAAATTGGCCGGGTGGCCACACAGCCGGTAAAACCCAGGATGCAAATGGGCTGCTCTTCAAAAACAATATGGGGCTTTCTTTCAAGCCAGCCTGACCCGTCCCTGTGCCCCTGCCTCTGCCCTGATTGACAGGGCCCCTGGGACCCACAGGGTGAGGCCCTTATTAGGGCTGTGGCCTTTTCTGGGGCTTAGAGGCCCCCAGCAGATTATCGGGATGGCCCCGTGGGGACCCATCCTTCAGGTTTTCCTGTCAAGGGTTCCTGCCTCCTACTTGGGACGCAGCCGAGGGGCCGGCGGGAGAGCGGTCTCGTCCACCATGTGGTTCCCTCCGTCCTTGCATGAGCACACGGACCACCCCCTGGAATGCCCTCATTTCCATCCCGGGGGTCCCCGCGGCGGAGACAGGCTGCGAGCCATGGGTGGGACGTTGGCTGCGGCTCCCGCCCCTGGCCCACGACTGTCACCGCAGAGCTCCGTGAAGAATGAGCCCCTAATCCTCGTGGGCGCACAACTGTGGCCTTACATTTCCCCACAGCCCCCAGTGTGACCTCAGGCCCCACGGCCAGGCTAGGAGGGGCTCCTAGTGCCACCCCCCCACGTGGAGACATCGAGGCCCCAGAGACAATTCACCGTGGCTGCAGAGTTGGACACACCCGTGAAGAGGTTGGAAAGGTACAAACCCAGTGCCATACGCTTTTCTGTCCCCACTCCAGGCCCACTGGTCTCCTCCTTGTCCTCGAACACGCATGACCTGCCTGCCACAGGGCCTTTGTACGTGCTGGGCCGCTGCTTAGAGCGCAGCTGGCCCATTCCATTCACCCAGGTCCCTGCCAAGTGTCCCCGCTCAGAGAAGCCTCCCTGTCCACCTTGCCCGCTGCCCCCGCCATGTCTCCTCACCCGCCGGATGCTCGTTAGAGCCCTGGCTCCCCCAACATTAATGAACGGACCTGTTTACTTGTTTGTGGAGCCTTTCCTCTGCTAGGTTGTAGGCAGGCCTATGGAAGGTAGGAATGTCCGTGTATTTCGTCCACAGACGTATCTCCAGGCCCTAGAGAAGTGCCCGGCACATGGCAGGAGCTCAGTGAAGTATCGGATGGAAGCGTGGACAAAGGAAGGAGAGACGAGGGACCTGAGGGTCAGCGTCTCCGCTCTCAGCCGCTTCCCGTAGCTGCCCCGTCACCCCCGGTGCCCCTGCTCCCACCACTGAAGCCATCTATACAGTGTGCTGACCCCCCTACACGGCCCCAGCCACAGGCGGCAGGTCCAGGGAGCAGCCTGACCCCAAGTGGGGCAGCCAGAAGTCAGTGCCCTCCCCGAGGACTTGGAGCTGGGACCAAGGGAGGAGGCCAGCCTTAGGTCCTAGACAGTATGTACACCGCTGTGAACACGTCCCCCGTAGCAGGGGAGACGGACTCAGGGGAGAAGGTCAGTGAAGCAAAACACAGACACACACGGGGTGTGCGGAGAGAGGATTCGCTCGCCGTCCGGGGACCTGGTGCCACCCCTTCCAGGGTCCAGCTCCATCCAGGTGTTCTTAGAAATTCCCCTTGCTTTGCCTAAGCTGGAACCCACGCTCCTCGCCAACAAGAACCTTGCTCACGTTCCCCCTTGGCCTGTCCTCCCACTGGCGAGGGGGCCCTGGGCTTTGTGGGGATGGGACTGGGTGTCCCAGCACACCACCCCGACCTCCTGTGCTCAAGGAACCCGACCTGCTCGCGTGCGTCATTTGGGATGTGCGTCCACTGATCCACAGGGTCGTTTGAGCCCCTCTCTGTGCTGGGGACACGGTGATGAGCCCACGGGCACGGCCTTCAGGCCGCAGGGCTCACGGCGACGTCATGACCCCGATAAATAAAGTCAGTTATTAGTCTGTCAGTGTGATGGAGAGAGCCGAGGGGCAGGGAGGGGGCAGGTGGCACTGACACGGTGACCGTGGAATGCAAGGGTAAAGAGGGTGCAAAGGCCCGGGGGTGGGGCACACCTGTCTGAGAAACGGAGAGCCAGCCGTTGGTCTGGGTGCAGGGGATTGAGCAAGGGGAGATTCTGGAAAGGACCCTGGGGGGGGGCCTCAGGGGACAACCGCAGCCACCTTTACAGGCCGTGCCTGTGACTTACTTGGGCCTCACAGGATCTCGGCGGGTCAGGAATGAGAAATGAAGACTGACAGAGGTCAGGGGAGTTTAGGGCCACACGGCTCCTACAGGGAGGGTCTGGGGCTCGAACACAGCCCCTCTCCTCCCCACTGAACAGACCCCGTGGCCTAAATCCCAAGCTACCGTTCTACGCAGGGGCTGCACCCTTTCACATCGCCGCCAGCAGAGCACGGGTGCTCCCGTTTCTCCGACTCCTCGCCACCGCTTGTTCTTTTCTTCTTTTTTGACTCTGGCAATCGCAGTGAGCGTGAGGGGGTATCTCATGGGGGCGCGATCTGCATCTCCCGGTGAGCACCCTTTTACGTTCTTCTTGGGCACAAAGGCTGCCGAGTGTGTGATTCCATTACGTGAACCGTTCAGCACGGGCAAGCCCACCGACAGGAAGCAGACTGGTGGTTGCTGGGGGCTGGGGAGGGGCTGCTAGTGGGCGCTGCTTTCCTTTTGGGGTGATGGAAATATTCTGGAACTAGAGGTAGTGACTGCACAATGCTGTGGACGTGCTAAATGCCGCCGAATTGCACACTTGAACACGGGTGAAACGGTGGCCTCAGTGTTGGGTGTGTTTTACCGAAACAGGAACAGAAACGAAGGGCTCTCGGGGATTCCGGGGAGGGCTCCCTGGTGATAACTGTATCTTCTCCTAAAGCTCCTTTTTCCCTGTATTTTGGCAAATTTATGAACAGGCTTGGACCCTCATCAAGGTTTTCAGGAATATACCTCAAGGAGAAAGTCTCAGGAAGGCCCGCCGGGGCTTTCCCCACGTGTCCTGGCCGGACGTCGGGGCCGAGGGGGAGACTGCCGGCCTCCGGCTTCACGATAAACCACATCCCGAGGTGCCCAGGAAGCACCCCTGAGGTCACCCCCAATGCGGCCGGCACCCGATTAGATCCACGCCCAACGTGGAAGCTCGAAGAACATGGACTAGTAACAATAAACAGCTATTTGGTTACATTTTATGGACATTTGGACTGCATTTCAGGCAATTTTACGCGCAAATGCTAAAACTTCCGAGGGTTCCCAGACTCCCAAACTGCACGTGAAACGTCTGCAGGGTGGACACCTGGAGTTATACGCTGCAGCTCCTCGCGCGTGCTCGTGGATGTAAACCTGAACCCGTCGCAGGACCCCGGCGAGACCAGTCCGGCCCCCAGTGAGCTTTATCGCCGGTCAGACGAGCCCACCTGGCAGCGGCCCCACGTCCACAAGATGCAGACCCCGTGGAAGGGGCAGCGGGCGGTGTGGAGGCAAGGGCCGCGGGTCTGGGTCTCTCGTGCTCAGTGGTGCCTCCAGCCCTTGCTGTTGGAGACCATGCCCAGCTCTCTCCCTCCTTAATTTGGGTATGTCCCGGGGGCCCAGGTGGATGAACCACCATCACCTCCCTCCAAGTCGGTGGCCCGTGCACAGCGGGAAGGCTGTTCTCAAACCTGCCTACGGCTTCTCGGGGGGCTGCCACTGTTGGAAGGGGGGGATCAGGCTCGTCACCAGGACTCCCCAGGCTGACTCCTGCCCAACTGCCCTCAGCGCACCTGCTCGCAAGTTCCCGGGTCAAGAGCCCTGCATAGCAGACGTTTCACCGTTTGCGAGTAAACAGCTTTACACAAATTCACAAACCGCCGAGTGAACAAACGATGTTATCTAGTCGACGAACGTGCCAGAGCGAAAAGCCAGCTGGCCGCGGGACGCACCTTGGCATCCTTCTATCCTGACGGCTCAGGACGGCGCCAGCTCCCCCTCACCCCTTTTCACTGGCGCACCTCCTTTCGGCCTGCTTCCATCTTTTACGACGATCATCTTTTATGATGATTTGTTTTATGATTGCAACTAAACATGTGTTTTTCTGCCTTCTTACATTAATGTTCCATCACTTATATTTTCCCAAGTTTCTGTAGGCTCTTCAATCAGCTGCTAAATAGTCCATCGTATTTCACTGTTTCCGAATCCGACAACCATGTCCTTTATTATAGAAGCGGGGCAGCAAAGAACGGTCTGGGGGCCAGATCAAGTCTCCCTGGAACGAGTCACACGCGCTCATTCACGTGTTGCCCGTGGCTGCTTTTGTGCCACCTCGGCAGGGCTGAGGAGCTGTGACACAGACCTTAAGTATGTGGCCCGCAAAGCCCCAAATAATTTCTACCTGGCCCTTTACGAAAGAGCTCCCCAACCCCTGTTCTAGGACATTTAGAGATTTTCCAGATATTGGGAGTTGGAAAACCTAGCAGGGAACATCCTTGTACATTTGAGTTTAAACTTTTGATGCCACTTCGCTTTGGTGTAAAATCTTAGAGATGGAATTCAGTGGACTAACGGGAACGAACATTCTACTTCCCTGAATTTACAGTCGTGTTGTACAAAATTTACTGGGCCACCAAAATTCAGTGAACTCTCTAGTTTCACTACTACAATCAAATAAGCACTGAATGTCAATGTTTAGAATGTCAGGGGTTAACATGGGAAGCAGAGAAATGATACTTGAGGGCTTCTTTAATTTCATTACTTTGAATATTTAGAGACCAGATTTATATTTTGGTGATGTTTTTACTTTCCCAAAAGTCCAATGATGAAGCTGTGGTTTAAAGCGATCCCCAAACGCCTTGGCTTGTTGTGAAAATCCTCTTCTAGGGAAAAGGAATTCCTGGGAAGAGGAAAGGGGGTTATTTTTCTAAGAGAATTCAATTTCTGTGGGGAGAGCAATTTCAGAGGGAAGCTTTTCCTCTGTGTTGGTATGTTTGCTGGGGAAAACTGACAAGCTTAGGTCTAGGAACAAGCTGCTTTGGAAATGTGGGGTTTCCCCGTAGCCTGTTGCTTGTAAGCCCCCAGGGAAACTCATAAAGAGCATTAATGCAGCGCCAACTGACCCCCTCCCCCACCCCTGCTCCAGCCTTCAGGTTGGAGCCAGGGCTCCCAGCGAGCACTGCTGATCGACCAGGTGGCCAAGAAGTGGCTGTTCTGTGCCGCTGGCGCTGATGGGAGATGGCTCCAGGTTGGAGCCGTGTGGGCCTTTTGTGTTCCCGTGGCCTCTCCAGAGCAGATAGACACTTTCTAAGAGGCTGACAATTCCGTGGCAGCCGACCAAGTGTCCCCAGGCGGAGGAGAAGCAGAGTTTCATGGTTTGTTTATGCTGCTTCTCAAGTTGACCAGGAAGACATTGTCGGGTGTCACTCAGCCCCCGGACCTCCACCCTGCCTTTACCCTGTGCGGCAGCCCCCTGCTTTGAGCCTGGATGTGGAACAAAGAAAATTCCCTGGGAATAAAGTGGTGAATGAAAATGTGTCTCAAAACAGACCAAGTCAGGAACCCTCCTGACTGTGGCCAACGCGCCCCTTCACGATCCACCCTGGGGGATTTTACCCCCAGCTGCACGTTAGAACCCCCTTGGGGGGCTTTTGAAAAGAAAACACTGACGTTTACTTGGGGGTCCTTCCCCCATATACTGTGAGTTAGTTGATCTTGGGTGGGACTGCATCACCTACATTTCTTAAGGGCTTCCCACGGAGATTCAACGAGTAGAGGGAGGACCCACGGCCCCTACATAACTTTCTAGCTCCTCCCCTGGCCCCTCCACCACCCCTGCTCCCCCTCCGCCAGCCACACTGACATTCTCTCCACCCCTCACCATCTGACCAACCCTCACTCAGCCATGAGGACAAGCATCCAGTAAGATACTGGGTGTGAGTGTGGATTGAACGTGGCCCAGATTTCAGAGCCTGGCACACCTGAACTCTGATCTCAACTCCAGCATTCAATGATTGCCTGATTTGGGGCAAACTTCTGCATGCTTTCAAACTATTTTCGTATCTGTATGCAAGTCATGATGGACTAAATATGAAGAATACACTCTCAATAAATTGTGGTTTTTAAATTACACATTATTATTTCTAAAGCATTGGCCCTTTAGAGGGAATCCAACCACTGACTTTAATGGCGCTGTGAGTCCCAAACATGCTTCTACAAAGGGGCTTTGAACACTGCCTACTTGTTGCCTCTTCAAGGATATTTGTGTGTGGACTCTGTCTTCGATCATCTTTAGGGATAGCAAATCTTTATAAGTTGGTCTGAATCTTAGAATGGCCAAAAATCTTTCAGAGCCAGTTCTGATGATTCACTGATTTAACAAGCATGGCTTGTATCCCAAGTGAAGAAATGAAACCAATTTCACAACTGGATCCTGCAATACCTGGGTGGATCTGAAAGTCTCAGATGTCAACGACTAATCTAATGTTGATGGTGCCTTTGCAGATTGGGGATGTCTACCTATTGGTTTGTTTATTTAACAAGTGTCTCCCATTCCTTTGCAGAAGGAGGCTGGGGAGAGAGGGAGAGAGAGACAGAAAGAGAGAGAGGATAGATACATATATAACAGAAAACTACTTTGTCTTATACAGTACACATAGAATAATCAAAGAGCATTGTGAGAAGACTAATGACAATCAGCCTTATGAAGCAAAATGTGTTAAGAGCCATTGTTTAGGACAGCAACCCTCAGTTAAATAAGCAAAACTCTGAGCAGAGACTGGAGGTGGTAGCTGAAACCTGGTCCTCTCACTGCTAAATTAAGCAGTGAATCATTAGTGGACAGACTTAAGTTAGGACACAAACATGTAGATAGAGTTGGTTATCCCAGAGCCAATGTTAATCACCAGTATCTAATAATCATAGGTCATAAAAGAAGTTTATGTGCATTTCCCGGACTTTCTGTCTCAAGCCATTGGTTTCCGTCAAGGCAAAATCAAAGTGAGGAAGGGCCATGTGGGGAAGTGGTTAAGAGCATTAGCCTTGCAGCCAAATGAGCCTGTGATGAGTTTGGCCCATCACAGTCTGGCTGTGTGGTCTGGGGCAAGACCCTTGAGCTTGGCACGTGGCCTGACGGGAGAATCCCTGGCTCTAGTCCTGGCTCTCCAGGCAGTCTTACACAGTAACTGCCCCTCAGTTTCTGCCTGAAGTTAGGTCTCTGCACCATTTCAAACACAGCTGCTAATGATGCTTGTCATAAAGACCAAGCAAGGGGGCCAGTTGTCAAGCTGTCACCTTAACCCAGCCCAGCACGGCAGCCATTCCAACTCTGTGTGCCTGGGTCACTGCGACTGTCCTGCTGAGCAGGGCCTGTGCGGCTCCTCCAGGTCAGGGATGGAAGAGATATGGTGCCAGGGACAGCTTTATAGCCAGAACATCGAAGTCGGGAGGCCCTCTCAAGTCCAGTTGTGTGACCTTGAATGAGCCACATAACCTTTCTGAGTGTCAACTTATCTTTAACTATACGGACGCGACGGTGTCTGCTCCAACCAGGGGACAAGTGTCTCTAAAGGTCAAAAGACACCTGCTGTCCCCCGATGCCAGTGCTAGGACACTGCACCCTTCTGCCTGTCAGAGGGTGGGGGAGGGACGGGCCCCGAGGCAGGGACATGTCCTGTCCATCTACACACCCCCAGCCCTGGCCATGAGGCCTCAGTTCACCTGGGAGGCCTGGGTCCAGGTCCTCTCCTGTTTCTTAACTTCCCTAAGCCTCTTCTGTTTTCATCAAAAGAGAGGGACAATAATGTCCAAGGAGGATTAACCAAATCTGTATGTATTACACTTGCACGGCACCTAGAGGTGCAAAGTGCTCAGTGTACATGAAGGGAATCATCACCGTCATCATCACCATCATCATCATCATCATCATCATCACCATCATCATCCTCACCATCATCATCACCACCAACACCACCATCATCATCACCATCATCATCATCACCACCATCACCATCATCATCACCACCATCATCACCATCATCACATCATCACCATCATCATCACCACCATCATCATCACCACCATCACCACCATCACCATCATCATCACCATCATCATCACCATCATCACCATCACCATCATCACCATCACCATCATCACCATCATCACCATCCTCACCATCATCCTCACCATCATCACCATCATCCTCACCATCATCACCATCATCATCACCACCATCATCATCACCACCCTCACCATCATCCTCACCATCATCACCATCATCCTCACCATCATCACCATCATCATCACCACCATCATCATCACCACCATCACCACCATCATCACCACCATTATCACCATCACCACCATCACCATCACCAGCATCACCATCATGATCTCTAACTTCCACCACATATATTTTCCATGTGCCAGGAACTGACCTAAGAGATTTTGTAAATTGACCCACTTAGCCTCCCAACCCATATTGTGGGTACTTTGATCATTATTACCTTTGCTCAGTGGAGCAACCTGAGACACAGAGAGAGTGAGTAGTGCTTGAGGCTGACCCAGGCAGGAGTGACAGAAGCAGGGTGTGAACCCAAGTGTCTGGCCCCAGAGCCTGCGCTCCGAACTCTCTTAGCTATAGGCTGACAGCCTGTTTAAAGCTAGTCGAAAACATGCCGTGGGAGGCGCTTACACATAAAAACTTTATTTATATGCCTGAATAAAATTAGAAGATTTCACAGTTAATTTCACACATTGGACCGTTAGGTTGGGTAATCCAAATCAGCTACTCTGTCTGATCTTGCTTGAAATTGGTTGATGCCGTTATTACTCCATGGCTAAAAATGAAGAGGAAACACTTCCGGTGTTGTCTCATAGCCAAATCAGCTGAGTTTTCTAATACCTGTCATTATTAACTGGAAAATTTGTCCTGATCTCCGCAAAAGAAAGTTTCCAAGTAAGATCTTTATCGACCAACACATTGTGGATATGGAGATAAACAGCCCAGATCACCCCAAATGCCTTTTGTGTTGTTTATTTTTTAAGAACATGCACGACTTCATTTGACGTTGGGCTTCTGTTTTCGCTTTCCGCAGGTCAGCATTGCTTCCACGCGGGATGTAGAGCCACTGGGATGTTCGGGGCCGTGTCCTACGAGGAGACTGGCTCCTTTAGACCTTGAGACCAGGCTCCTGGTGGAAATTTCAGAACGGTGACCACGATGCCGACTCATCTGAGGTCAGGTGCTTCCCCACCACGTTCTCCATCCTAAAGCTTTAGGTCAGAGATGTTCTGGGGAGGGGTGTCGTTTGCTCCCCCTTTTTTGGGGTGGGCAGCCACAAACTACAACAGTAGTGATATAGAATGGAAAGGAGCATTCCATTTTGCAATATTAAAACATTATGGGTGGCAGCTTTTTTCACAGAACTTGAAAACAAACAGTGACAGAATACTTTTAGTCTGTGGAGATTTTTAGACGGGGTTGTGATTACTAACGAGAAGTTCCTCTCATAGACCTTTGGGGGAATGGGCGTACAAATCAGTATGTGAAATGGGACATGTTTCTGGAAGGGGATATTTGTGTAAGAAGGTTGAGAAACACTGCTTTGGAGAATGAGTCAGAGAATTAGTTGAGAAGAAAAAAAACAGTTACTTTGCATTTAGTCAATAAGTTATGTATTTATTCAAAATATATGAACATCGCACCTGCTGGGTGGGCCGCACTGAGCATGAACGTGTCTGAACTGGGGGAATGACAGCTCTGACTCAGGCGGTGACGTAAGAGCCTAGCGACACATGGTTGGGGTGGTGGCCCATCCTAGCCAAGACCCACAGCGGCCCACGGGGGACTGACCTTCCTTCTCTGAGACCGACGTCCCATCATGAAGAGCTGTCAGCATCTGAGTTCTTAAGAAAGATCACCACCATTGATAAACCCTTGGTGGATGAGTTTCTTCTCAGAAGTACCATTTTATCACCTGTTCCTCCTGCTGTTGCACAAATCCCTGCAATGTGCCGGCCGCTCCTGTTTACGGTGTGGTCCTCCTTTGGGATGCTTCTCCCTCCAGCCGTGGAAGCATCTATTTATAGTTTTCCATGGAGTTAGAGGGAAAGGATCAAATCTTCTGGGTTCCACCACTTGGGAGACTGTTCTCTAAGGCCCACAGCGGTGAGGGGCACGTCCAGGGTCACGGTGGGGCTCACAAACGCGTAGCTTCTGAGACTGGAGGCTGTGGATGGACACTATGCGTAGAGTGCCATGTGGAATCTGGGCCCGATGTTGCCAAATTCGTTAATTTTTTAACAGGTGAAGTCTTTCTTTATAATGGAAAATTCTCTCATTTTTAAAAACCCTGGTTTTCCAAAAATGCATAAAAGCTCAGCTGAATCCCGTCAAACAAACTCGAGTAGAGGGGCAAACTGCAAAAGGGCAGGCCTGCACTCTTCCCAAATGCTGATGAATGAAAGGCAAAGAAAGGCTGAGGTACATTCCAGATTAAAGGAGACTCGTGTGACGTGACACTGACCGCAACGCGTGGTTCCAGGTTACAGCCTGGATTGGAAGGCGAAAGTTGCCAGAAAGCACAGTTCTGGAACAAACGGCGAGATCTGAATATGAACGTTTGCTAACGCACCATGCCAACGTGGCTGTGTAGGAGAATGCCCTTGTTCTTAAGGGGACAGTGCTGCAGCGCTCAGGGGCAAAAAGGGACACATCCTCCACAAGTTACTTTCAAAGAGTTGAGCAGGGGCTTCCCTGGTGGCGCAGTGGTTGCGCGTCCGCCTGCCGATGCAGGGGAACCGGGTTCGCGCCCCGGCCCGGGAGGATCCCACATGCCGCGGAGCGGCTGGGCCCGTGAGCCATGGCCGCTGAGCCTGCGCGTCCGGAGCCTGTGCTCCACGACGGGAGAGGCCACAACAGAGGGAGGCCCGCGTACCACGAGAAAAAAAAAAAAGAGAGTTGAGCAAAAATGAAGAAGTAATGATCACGATGATGCTGACCACGAGACAGAAAAGGAGTGAAGAAGCAAACATGGCTAAATATTGACAGTGGGTGGATCTAGGTGACGGGCACAGGGGTGTTCGCTGTAATATCTGGCAATTTTTCTATGGGTGGGCCCAACGATTTTTCAAAATAAAACCTTCAATAGAAATAAACAGAACAGGAAAACGTGAGGCTGAGTGAGCCACACCAAGCTCTCTCACACGTCTGCTCTTCGTCGTGGACCCCCAGACGGAGGCTCCCGATGAGAAAGCGTCCACCGCTGGAAGGGGCGCAGGTTACTAACTGGGCGTCTGATTGCAACCTTCACGTCATCATTCAAGACCGCGGAGGGCCGGGCGCAGAACGGGAGGAACGAGTCAGGCAGTTCCTGCCCTCGTGGGGGTTGCGTTCTAGGTGCAGTCAGATAACCACCTACGTAAAACGACAGACGGTGCTAGCACCACGAAGAAAGCAAAGTGGCAGCGTGACAGCCACATGACGAGATGCTGGGCCTGATCCGTCCATAGGACGGATGTCCTGTGGACCCAGGCGGGGACGCCAGCTTTAGATGGGGCGGTCGGGGTGCTGAGGAGAAGCCCAGCCGTGAGAGCACTCGGGAAGGACAGAGGAATGGACGATCAGGCTGGAGGTGGTCCCGAGGTGGCAGCCAGTGTGACGACGGGGGAGCGGGGAGCAAGGCCCACGTGCCCAGGCCCAGTGAGAAGGATGAGGCCTGGGGGCCATGCGGACGTTATTCTAAGGGTAACTGGGGACCATGGAAGTGAGTGACATGCCCTTGACCCTGACCCTCTTTCTTTCCGCGTTGTTTTCGGAGCCCTGTGGCTGAAGAGCAGAGTAAGAACAGGACCCCTTACATCCCACTGCTGTGTATCAAGCACAGCTCTGAGTACTCTGCATCTCTGAGCCAATTTAATCCCCACATCAGCCCAATGAAGGTGGGACTATTATCCCTATTTTACAGATAAGAAAACTAAGACGACGTCCAAGCACAAAGCACCCCTGTGGAGAAGAGCTCTGTACTGGGTTCAGCTGTGTCCCGTGAAAAGGCACATTCAAGTCCTAACCCCCAGAATCTGTGAGTGTGACTTTATTTGGAAATAGGGCCAAGTCACTGTGTCCCAATAAAGAGGGGAACTTGGACGCAGACACACACAGGGGGAAGATGCACATGTGAAGCAGAGGCAGAGAGAGACCGGAGTGATACGTCTGCGAGCCAAGGAGCCCAAGGACGCCAGCAACACCAGAAGGCAGAGAGAGGCCGAAGGATCCATGCCGACGCCTTGATTCTGACTTCTGGCCTCCGGACTGTGAGAGACTAAATTTCTGTCGTGTGAAGCCGGAGGTTTGTGGTACTTATTTTGGGCAGCCCCAGGAACCCTCCACCAGCTCGTAGGAAGAGTTAGACTCTGCGTGGACGCACAGACGACAGGAAGCTGGTGGCACTGAGGGGGTTCCTGGCCTCATTTTGGAATCGACCGCACATTATTTGTTAGGGGGCCCCCAGCACTCATCATCCCCACCCCCAGCCCCCAGAACTGTCAGACTGATGTCCTATGGACCCCACTGTCCCGCAGTCAGAAGGAACGGAAGCCCCACGGTCACCAGTCCCTCCCCTTCCTTTCTCTCCTTGAGGGCCCAATTGCATAAATTATGAGCTGGGGCCACATCCGAGTTCTCCCACCCACGTAAGGGCCGCCCAACCTGTCCTGATGGACAGCTGGCCACGGAGCGGGGGGCAGCCTCTCAGGGCCCACGCCTGCGGGACGGGACGGGCTGGGCTGCACGGGGCCTCCGAGGGGTGAGAGCCACAGCTCTGCCCAGATGCCCGACCAGATCAGGGCGCGCAGCTGTCCAAATCCTGGTCCTGAAACCCGACGACCGACCGGGGCTGCCAGAGGTCAGGAGCACCCCCTTCCTAATGAAACATTTGCGGGAGAAACAAAGGAGACTTGCTCTCCGTACGCACGTCTTCCCTGGGAGGCAGGGAGAGAGGGCGGAGGAGAAGGAGGGCCTCCGAGGCTGCGGAGGAAACCTGCGGACGCTTGCCTTCCGCGAGGCTCCTGTCCTCCCGCTGGAGGACCCCCGCCTCCGGGACATCTGGCTCCCAACCGGGAGCACCGTCTGCGTAAACAACGCTGTGAGCCCGCGAGCTTCTCGGCTGTGAGACAGCCAGTCCCCTGGGACGCTGAACGTCGAAGTTTCCACTTGTGAGTAAACAAGCCCTTTGATTTCCCTCACGGGGTACGCTGGGAGCAGATACTTTGGTCCGACATCCAAGCCGGGAGATGGCCTGCTTTTTGTATAACGGTAGTGACTGTTTAGAGAACGGAGCGGTCGTTCGGCTTTCAAGTCTCAGCCAGAAATTACACGTAAACAAACTGTCGTGACGGCACCAATGAGCCCCAGATGTGGCTGTAGGTAGAGGGTGGGGGCTCCTCTAGGCCGCCCCGGATCGGAGGACGGTGGCCAGAGCGAGCCAAGCCTCGGTGCAAACAGGGGGCGCTCTGTAAATGCGTGCCTGTGCAGCGGACACCAGAATCACAGGAGCCGAACTCAGGCCCGAGCAGCGTTCCGGTGGGCGCCTGGGCTCACAGCGGGGCTTCGTGCAGGGAGTGGTGGCAGGACACTGCTCGTGGACTAAGCAGCAGACTAAGTACGCCGAGGCCTGAGATGTGCAGCCGTCAGCCACGCGAAGGACGCGTCCACCCTGGATCCCGAGTCAGATGCGACACAGAAAGCAATGCCGGTGGTACAGGAGGACGGCATGACGCTGTTCCGGCAGAAGCACGTGGCTCTCCCCCGAAGACGCCGGCATCGGCGTACACCGTGGCTGTTACAACGGTCGGCCGGCAGCATCGGCAGGGCCCACGTGCCAGGCGCTGAGTGATTCACGTCCATCTTCTCTATTAATTCTCCCAACGTCTCACCAGAGAGGCCTTGCTGCTGTTCCCGTTCTACTTCTGGGCCGGCTGAGGCTGAGCGACGTGAAGCAACTCGCAAAGTCCCACAGCTGCCAAGCAGAGGGACAGGGAGTGGGGTGCGTGGCGGCCTGACTCCTGGGCAGCCTGTCCTCCGGGCTGGGGTGCCGGTCTCTCCCAGCGGCCTTGGCAACTCCAACAGCCAGTCCGCTCAGAAATTTCACAAAAGCATCGCGAAGTCGTGCGTTAATCCACCTGAGTCTTTACTGAGTAGCTACCATGCGTCACCCCTGCAGGCAGTTATACACAGAGGATGTGTCTAGGCACTGGGGCGAAGTCAGAGAACCAAAACAGAGAGAAGCCCTGCTCTCCTGAAGCGGACATTCTGGTGGGCAGAGACACAGAATAAACATGGTAAAGAAGTAAATTACATCACAGGCTAGGAAAACTCAGAACAGGATGGGGGTTTGGAGAGCTGTGGGAAGGTGTGCGCGTGGATTTACCACGTGCCGGATCTTCGCTTGAAGCTAAGGGTGAAAATATGAACAACGTGAGGACCCTGCAGACAAGAAGTCACGGCTCATCGTGGGGACCCACATGGCAGCGACAGTAACGGGAGAAGAGCTGTGATAAGGTAAAAACGGGGATGTGGCAACAGGGGAAGCGTCTGAGTCGGCTCCCGGGTAGCCTCGGGCAGCGCGGGGAGCGGCAGCCCAGAGGAGGGGCAGCCCCGAGGTGCACACGTGGTACACCCCCTGCGGGGCACGCGGCTACTGCTGCCATCGCCACGTCTCCAGGGCTTACCCCGGGCCAGCCCCTGCTAAAGGCGTCACATACTTAGCTCCTTGGACCCTCAGAACACCTCCACGAGGAAGAAACAGAGGCCTCAGAGACGTCAGAGCACCTGCCTCGGGTCCCACAGGGAGTAAATGGCTGATGCGGGATTCCCACCCATATCCAATTCCCTATATCATGACGCTCCTGAAGGAAGGAACTACTGCTTTTCTTCGATCTGCTGTAGACCTAGCATGGTTTCTTGCAGAGATCAGATGCTCAAAACACATGTGATGAATGAACGAGTGAATGAATGCATTTTACAGCTGTGCTTTGTTTCCTATGTCCATCCGCTCTCTTTCTCTCTGTCTGTCTCCGTCCCGTCTCTCTCCCTCTCTCTCCTCCTTCTACATGTGTGGGACAGCAAAGCATTTAGAGACACACATGCGCCGGCTGCAGATGTGCAGCCGGCTCAACTCCTGGCTGAAGGGCCAGCTGCCTTTCCTCCCAGCCGTGTCCCTCTGCCGTGCCTGACGTGAGGACGTCTGCAAGACGCTCGGTTCTACAGCAGCTTGGTACCTGGGCTTCCTTCTCCTCACTTCCCAAACCACCCACCCTTGGGATATAAGCGCACTGGATCATTCGAAGGCCCAAAGCCTTGGCCTGGCGAAAAGTCAGGCCTCTTGCTAGCCCCAGGCCAGGTGGCCTCACTTTGCAATCCTCCAAGGCCGAAGGAAGCCATCCAAACTCAAATCCAATTAGCGGCAGCTTGCAAGTCCCTTCTGAATGGGAAGGCATGGAAAGGTGTGACCGTTCTTCAAAGGCTCCCAGCTCCTCCCTGCGTCTGCTGGCCTGAGGCCTGGGCTGGCCCCGGAGCGGAGCGGGCTGAGGTGAGGACGAACTCGCCCAAGAGGCTCCATGGGCTCGGAAAGCTGTCCCAGAGCGGGTGGGCCTCAGTGTCCGGGTGAGCCAGCTCTGAGTCCAGGGTGTCAGACGTTTGTCCGAAGCCTCTCCATACCCCTCACGTTGGAGAAACTGCGCTCAGGGCTGCCATCCATCAGTTTTCCAGCGAGACTCTGGCACCGCTGCCCTCCATCCTGGTCAGAATCACTGGAGCCAGCATCTTTGCGTCCACGGCCCAGGCCTTTTCAGTTGCACACAGAGCCCCATTGACTTCAAAGGCCAGAGGGGAGAGGACGTGGGGCTGGCTGACGGTGGAGGCTGCCCCTGTGTGAGGCCGGCATTTGCAGCCTGACCCCAGCAACAGGGCCAAGTATCTCTCTGGACGGGAGGCAGGGGAGGAGAAGGGGGAGGAGATCCCTTGAAAATGAAGACCGGGTCAGGCCACACTCGCGTGAAGGTGGACTCCAAAAGCGCCGGGGAGCCCCGAGAGGGGGCCCTCTTTGGTCCAGGAATTGTGCCCAGAGCCCCCATTCCCTGAGCAGGGGCCACCCAGGCCCGTCAGGGTCAAACGAAAATCAGAAGGGTGCCAGCGCATCCCTGTGAGGACGAGCTCTCTCTGGCAGCAGCTGCCGCGGGGAAGCACGCGCGGCCAGAGTGAACTGGGCCCCGAGAACTGGGCCCGGAGCTGTGAATGGCTGGTTCCCAGAGCAGGCGGCCGGAAAATGGCAGAACCAGGGCTGGAAGGGGAGTCCTCTCTTCTGCTTGTCTTTTCCTGAACCACTTCCCAGGTAAGACCTAGCTGGGGATAGGGTCTATCAATCACTCATTCACATGCTCAGTAAATGTGCCAAGGCCTCCTCGGGGCTAGACCCTAGTCCAGCCTGTGAGACACAGAGGATAAGACAGAATTTAGAGTTTGACAGAGGATACAGACCAGCAAACCAACAACGACAACACAAGGACTGCAATTACTTACAATCCAAGGTATACACCCCAGTTTTAAAAGCTCCCCAGATGACTTAACATGAAGGCAGATGTGAGTATCTTATTCCCACCATGGTTCTCCAGTAAACGTCATTCCTGCATATGCAAAACAGGGAGCTACTCCCCGCACAGGAGACATGGCCCGCCCCCCTCTTTTGACCCTGATCTCCACGTTAAATCCCCACACTTCAGACGCCTTTATTAAAACATGCTTCCAGAACCTGAAATGCAGCTTTTAATCCCGGCACCCAGAGATATTTACGTGGCCAGTCTGGTGCTGGTCTTCAGCATCTATTCCAGACGCGGCACCGAGGGACGGATGTGGTAACACGGTCACGCTGGCCCGGCCGTGGGTCAGTTTGCTCCACTAGACTTCATCTTGACTCACTACACAGCAGATCCTTGTTGAACGCCTACTCTGAATTAAATGGTGACTTCGCTCCATCCAAAGAGGGTGAGGTCTTTTAATGTGAGTCCAAGTCAACTGAGGTTTCCAAAGGAAACCTGACGGTGTTCTCAAGCTGGCTCTCCGGCCGACACCCCGAGCTCCACGCACCCCCCCCGCCCCTCTCCAACCCGAGCTTACTGCCCCCCACGCTGGTTAACGTCAGCACCAGCCTTCCTCTTCCTGCTCAGAAGCTCTGACCGTCACTTATGACTCCTTCCTCAGCCTCCTCCCGCGTTTCCAAACCAGCACAGCTCAGCAAACACACTCAGCCCCTAGACGGCTTCCTTTTCAATCCTTCAACGTACGTGCTTTACATCCAGCTCCAAGTGTCCTCCCTCTTGGCCGACTGTCTAATCTCCTCCTTCACGGAGAGGATGGCTCATTGGGCATTAACCTGCCCACTTAAACACCTCTTCTCCCTCCCTCCCTCCCTCCCTCCCTCCCTTCCCTCCTTCCTTCCTTTTTCTTTCTCTCTATTCTTCTTTCCCCCCAGCAAGGTTCTGACATTCTCAGAACAAGAATGCAGATGGACCCCAGAAATAAGGGTTCATTTTCTGAAGACTGTGACCATGCAGGCCCCTCTGGCCACTCGGTGCTGGCTCATAGTAGGTCTGCAGGGAATTCTTGTTGAGCAGAGGTGACCAGACTGTTCTGAGCCCAAGGCTGGGACTGGGGTGAGCGATGGCTCTTTCCCATCAACAACGTATAACTCGCAGGGTCCGTGTGGGGTTTCCTGGTCTGGCTAGTTATTATACGACCATCCAGCACACCTAGGTCCCTGGGATGGAATTAGAATTTTGCTGCAGCGAGGGACCTCCTATTTACTATGGTGACGACCGCTATTTTATCAGTGCCACTGCTGGGCTATGAGTCCTTTACATCTTTCGACAAAAGAACGCTTCCAAGATTAGCATCGTTATCCCCATCTGACAGATAAAGAGACTGGACACCAGAAAGGTGAAAAAGCTTGCCCGAGGTCACCCAGCTAGGAGGCAAGGGGGCTGAGCTGAAAGCCTGGTGAGAACACTCCAGCTCCCCTTCCCGCCCTCCACACCATGTTCCAGGTTGAACCCTCCGTCTCTTCCCGCAGCCTTGGGACCACACCTCTCCTTCACGGTCTCTGCACACTCGCCACATCACCTGGACGGGGGGAACGGGCATCTCCGGGGCCTTCAGATTCTCAGAGTGTCAGAGAGAAAAGCATCCTCAGGGATCACCTGCTCCCAGCACTCTTGCTTTGCAAACCGAGGCCCGGAAAGGCTCGGGGGCTTCTTCTGAGTCCTGGGTGCCACCAGATCCAGAAGCCCTCCAGTCAGTTTTCCTTCCATCATTTTGCATTGGCTTGAACTTGCCCGCTCCGGGAGGGAGGCAGTGGACAAAAGCTCCAAACTCCACAGCGGAGAAGGAGGGACAGTACTGGACGGATTCCTGAGGTGGTTCCAGCAGCCCTCCCACCTACGTGGGCGTCAGATGGATCAGCGGCCTCTGGGCCGGGTCGGCAGGGCCCGGGCACAGACCCAGAACGCTTGAGTGCCAGTCACGACTCCTGTCTACGTTTCTCGTGCCCTTGCAACCCATCTCTTTCCTCCTTTCGAGGCTGTTTAAAGAATAAAATGAGAGACTCTGAAACAGGATCACAGATTCAAATGCCTACAGCAGCCAGGCACGTGCTTTAAATTACCAGAGTCTGGGCCAGGCGCAAGACGGCAGGGAGCGGTGGGGACTGGAACACATTGAGAAGCACAGCCTCATCCAAAGGGGACGCCTGCACCCACACCCAGCCAATTGTTGCCATATCCAA
Organism: Physeter macrocephalus; assembly: GCF_002837175.3. Taxonomy (NCBI): domain Eukaryota; kingdom Metazoa; phylum Chordata; class Mammalia; order Artiodactyla; family Physeteridae; genus Physeter; species Physeter macrocephalus. Next base: position 53,464,952 of record NC_041230.1, on the reverse strand, counting down.
CTGCAGCTGGGCCTTCCAACGTGTCAAGAGAAGCTGGAGATCTAGGTTTTTAAATAAAATATTCTGTTTTTAAGCGTTATGAAGCAATTTTTAAAAATGTACATACATCTACTGACTGATTCAGCCCCCGATCCACCACTTACACCCTCTGCTTCAGAAAATTAAAATCTCTCCGGCAGGGACGTCACTGCGCCCCGAGCTGCACGCCAGCCCCACAAGGCCTGTTCTGTCGTGGCCAACCACAGCAGAAGGGGTCTTCTGACCGAAATGACAACCGACGTCAACTGTTTGCAATTAGGCATGTCTGTGCAACCTGCCACCCGTCTTCACGTCCGCGGTCTGCACCGCTATTAGCAGCTGGGCTTCGCGGCGTGATGAGGACAGCAGGCAGAGGCCTGCACAGCGTCACCGTTCTCATCCTGTCATTAATGAGAGTCCGTTTACATGAGCACCAAGTGCTGACAAGGGGGTGTGAGGCCCATCACTGTAGCTGCTCCACAGAGCAGACAATTTATTGGACAGCCAAGTCCAGCGCATTAGTCATGGACTATTAGAAGACGTTTCAGATGTTGTCTTCAAACCATCTTTCGAAACCCATTAGACGTGAACTTCACGCAGGTGACAGCAGGGAGGGTGGGAGCTGAGGGTCGCCTGGCAGCCAGTGCGACGATTTCCACCCAGACACCCGCGTGGACTTTCCGAGTCTCGGTGGCTGGGGGCCAGGAGACCTGGGGCGGGGCGTGCGTCCAAGGCAACCTCTAGCCAACGCGGGAAGCTTGAGGAGTCCCAGGGCACCTCCAGGCTTCGGTACGTTTCTCTGTAAGGTAAGTGCATCGCACAGGGGACTCGGAAGACACCTTCCAGCTAGGCTGCGGTGACCGGAATCCCGTGTACTCGGGACCCTCCTGGTCGCATCGCTGGAAGCCCCTCGTCTCGGGAAACCTAGCTGTCCCGGGCACGCCCAGCGCTTCCTCACCTCACTTCCAGCTCTGACTCCTAAACACCCATCACGCCAAGGAACGTGAGGGCACCTCTCATTGTCAAAGCTCGGCAACGAACACCAAGGTGGCGTGGGCACGTCAGGAGTGGTCGGGCCTTCTGAGAACCTCACAAGGGCTGGTCCCTCTGTCAGGAGCCTCCGCCTAAATGCCCTGAGTTGTCACGACACGTGAAGTGGGTTGAAAAGGGGGGCCACGAGAGCCTAAGTTCTCCGCAGAGTCTTTTGTGGGAGAACAAGCTACTGCTGTTTCCCTCTCGGGCTGAGTTTATTGCCACCCACGTCTACTGAGGGGCTTTCTACGTGCAAGACCCTGGGGACGGGGACAGCAGGGAGGGGCCGCTGAGAGGAAGCCGCCTGCCCTCAAGGCTGACCAAGCGCCGTCAGGGACGCGGCTGCAGCGCCGTGTACGGGGTCGTTTTCTACCCTGCCTTTGTGCTGTTTTATAGGAGGTAGAGAGGGATCCGCAGATGTGACTTAAGGTCTCAGGCACAACATGTATGTGGGCTCTCCAAGTGCTTCACGTAACACGACTCCCTGGGCTCCTGTTAAAATGCAGTTCTGATCCTGTGAGGCCTGAGCCTTACATTTCTAACAAGGGCCTGGTGATGCTGAGGCTGGACCGGGGACCACACCTTGAGCAGCCAGGGGCTGGGTGACTGACTCCTGAGGCCAGAAGCGGGGTCTGACTCAACTCTTACCCACAGGAGCAAACACACTCTTCGGAGGAGTCAAGCGGATAGGGAACAGACGAGCGAGGCACCGTTTAACCCGGCCTGACCGCCCAGACCCCCCGTCCGTGCTGCTCTCACCCCAGGCTCTCTGCAGCCCCAGACACCCCGTTTAGCCCAGTCCGCACGTCCGAGAATACTCGTCATGTCGGTGGAACTGCCCCGGAACAGAACCGACCACGCAGGTAAAGATGACCGCGATCCGGCCCAAGCCCTCTCTGCCCGATCCGCCAGGCCACAGAGGAGGTCCCGCCCCTTCTCCATCGGGCCCCAGGCGGGTGACTCCTTGGTCCTTCCCCCTTCTCCACACGCCAGCCTCCCCAGTGACTCGAGAACTTTGTATTTATAAGCTACCTTTGCTCCAATTCGAAAACCGTTCAAATAATCACAGATAAGCACAAGGACGTGCAATCTGGCTTGGTCTCTAAATAAGAAACATGAGGACGAGCCTCGTCCAAAAAGGGCTTGACTGAGCAATTGAAGGCATATCTATTAGGTGGGATATTTGAGAACCATATTTTTGCGTGGCAACCACAGGACGGGATCACCCTATGATAGTAATTGTAAGTGCAAGGTTGCAAAACTACCTAGAGAGCACAATACTGATTTTGTGAGAAAAAATATTCCATAGAGGAAAGCTCAAGAGAAACTGTCTAAAAATCTTAACAGGTTGCTGTTGGGCGTGGGGGTCACAGTGTTTTATCTTCCAGTTTGTCCTTTGGTGACAGAGTCAAACGTGGGGCTCTGGACGCAGATTTCTGGGTCCAAATCCCAGCTCCACCACCAGGCAGTTTTGTGGACCCAGGCGAGGTCTGAGCCCGCCGTGCCTCGGTTTCCCCTCTGGGGTACGGTTTGGAGGGCGGATCTGGGAAAGGTGTGCAGGGAACGAACCGGTCCCGGAACTGAGGGGGAAACGCAAGGACCCATCATGAGACAAACCTGGGGCGCGTCAGACACCCTCCTCGACCCCCGCTCAGGTACAGCACGCACGTGTGCGCGCACACACGCCCTCCTTCAAGCTCGACCGGCCCCCTGGTCCTGTCTGAGATGGGGGTGCCAGAGCAGGGCCTCACCCCCTCTTTGCTTCTGTCTGGCCCTCCCCCTGCCAAGGGAGCAGGTGGTGAAGGAGCTGCAGATGGGGCAGCAGCTTCTTCATGAAGCCAGAGCTCCCGGCTGCGGGCCTCCCCTTGCTGGGTCAGCCCCGGGCTCCGGCTCCACGGGCAGCGTCCCGGGATGCCGAAGGGCAGGGCTGGCCACAGGCGAAGCCGAGGGGGCCCCGCCACTGTCAAGTTGTTTTCTACGAAGGTCCCTGTGGGTCCCTCCGCGTGACATCACCGCAAGCCTTTGTGCAGAAGGAAAAACAAAACCCAGGGGGCTTGATTCGGCTCTGGATATGCACATACACAGGTTGGGATTTTCTAAATGACAGCACCTGTTAATTGTCTGGTTAGGTATGACCTATTAAACATTTACCGCCCATTTCCTGTACACGTCTGGTGAGGCCGGCAGGAAATTTAGAACAAATTAAACAGCAGCTGCAATCCCTCACGCTTTAATGGTCCCTCCACGATTCTGTGCGGTATTGTAAAATATTAGGGGCAGATCTATTAGGGACAGGAGGGTTTCATCAAGGAAGCCTCCACCTCCTCATCCTCCTGCCAACCAGGCCCCATAAAGTTAAATTGGCCAGGGAGCATCTCCCCCTTCCCTGCTCCCCCACGGCCGTATATTTCAGGGGAGGCTTTTTCATCTGCACACCCCACTCACCCTCCTCTCTGCTCCCCCACCCCCTCCCAGCCGTTCCCACACGATTTCACATGTGGTCCGAGAGGGGCACTTCCTGCCGTTATAAAAAGCCAAACCAAGACCCCAGCAAAAACAGGCTGTGCACAGAACACCCAAGTTGACAGTGTGAGAGAGAAGGCCTAATCCATTCCATATGACAAACAGCAGTGGCCCGAAGGGGAGGCCCAGCCCTGCGGAGAATTCACAACAGTCCCTCCTCCGCCCCTGTCCGCCTTCCCAAACCCCCACCCCCACCCCGACTCCCTCCTCAAGTGGACCCTTCAAAACAGGAGAAAAATATTCCTAGGAGCACGCCCCTAACTTTAAACTGATTATGTTTGGGTTTAATAGCCTACTATGCATTGTTCTTTCTTCACTTTGAAAATAAACTCTAGGAAGCATTAATGCAAATACAATATAAACACGCTCGTTCCTAAATCTTCGCATCTCCCTGGTGTGTTTGGGTTTGCGCCTTAAGATCGTGGCTCAGCTTGATGTAAGAACCAGATGGATCTTTAAATTGGAAGCTTTGCAAACAGCTCACCGTGTAAATAGACAGCTGTCCGGATGATGTGAAGGGCGAGAGCACCCCCAAGAATACGGCTGTTAGTAACCGCTTCCACTGTCCTTCCGGGAACAGCAGAACGGAGTAGGTCTGTCCAAGTCCCCTCTGGTGCTTCTGCCGAAAAAGGACAGACGTTGCCTCAGTTGTAGAAGGAGATGTAGTTACAGAGGTTCGGGTTTTAAGACAATGAAAAGAACAGATTTCTGTGCCAACCACACGTTACTCAATGTTTTCACATCTCTGTAGATACCTTTGATGCTGGGTGATGGACAAACGCGCTTTATTCTTCCAGTGCCACCACTAGCGGCTCACCCAGGGTACCAAGCCTTAACCTGCTTATCAGCTGCCACGTCCAAAATAGAACTTTTCTACTTCCTGTTTCCTACTTCCTGCTTCCTGGCCCCCCGTTCCATAAACCGTTCTCCTTCAGAGGCGGTAAAAATGGAAAGGACGAGATGAAAGAGTCCGTCAAAAGATTTACCCTGGCCCATAAAAGTCTCCTCAGTGTTCCGTAGACTAAACTGTCAGTCCTGCTTTCACGGAAACTTTTATTGAGTAGTCAACCTGAATCTTGTCTATAATTCCATTAAAACCTATGAGGCCAACCGTTTGTGGTCTGGTTGCTCTGGGTGACTTGACAAATTAGTCTAGTAAATTTTGGGTGTCTTAAGTACTAAATTAGGTCATTTGTTTAATGAGCCAAGCCACTGCCCAGAGTTTGACCTCAGCCCACGAAGGGGAGTTCACATGGAGTTCCAAGGCGGGGGCCTGGGTCCCTCATTTGTCTTCTGCTTCTAGAGAAAGTCCTCTCAAGCCAGGGCTGGACAGCAAATTCCAGCCTTAATGCTGACTTGCTAGTGACGATGAGCACAGCAAACGCCTTTGCTCCAGCCTCTCTCCCTCCCATCCTCCTCCTCCAGTGCTGCTGTCGTTGTCACCGTCACCCGCCTGCACCATCTCACCTGGCCCTCCCAATGACCCCACAATGGTGAGCTGGTGCCATCACTGTCTCCTTTTCTAGATGAGAAAGTAAATCTTGGAAATGCTAATCTCCCCAAGGGCACATTCAATCTCTCAGCCTCACTCATCCGTTACCTCTTTCAATAAATATTTAGTAAGCATCCCCCTAGGTGTCAGGCCTGGGGTTCCAGAGCGGATTAAGCCATGGTCACGGCTTTCAAGAGCTTCATCATTCGGTTGAATAGTCATGCATATCAATAAATGTAATACAATTCTACAGTTGCCGTAATTCCGGTGGACCGAAGGTACACGTAGGGCACGAAGGAATAAGCAGCCACCTTTGTCTCTAACACGCTCCCCGAATTATGTATATGAAATCCAGCCTCTTCACTGATACCCACCCACCAGCATGGCATCCACTCACAAGGTGATGTGCGCGAACTTGTTGCCTTCCAGCCATCGGCGCTTCCTCACCGGTTCTGGGCGTATACAGTATAAAGGGACTGGCATTCACAGTCACGACTCAGAAGAACGGCCAAGCCCCCAAGTGCTCTGTCAGCTGGCCACTGCTCCTTTCTGGACAGAAGGACAGTGTCGCTGAGATATACAACCAAGAGCTCCTTGAGGGCGCGACTGGGTCACTGTCATTCGTGACCAGCAGTGCTAAAGACGGAACACGGAACACAGCGGTTTCTCCCTAAATGTCTGTTGATTTGAAAAGCTTTGATTTGAATGAGTTCTTTGAGCAGCAGTTATACATGTAGGTTCTATGTGGTAACTCTCTGTTAACCAGATCATCCGATTTTAGCGGAGTCATTTTTTCTCGTAGCGCAAACGGGATGACGTGAGCTTGCTGTAGACTCTCCAGGAGTGACCATCTTCACTCAAGAACCAATCTTCGGTTTAGACACGCCCAGAACCTTAACTGAGCAAGAGAGAGTATCGGGGCCATCTTCCGTTATTATACCAGCCAACATCCCCACACTTGGCAGCGTTCCATTTCCCGTCTGCCTTGCTCTCAATAGTTAAGGACCGATCATCCCAAGCCTGGCGAGTACGCAATCCACAACACACGCTCCTCTGGGGCAATATTTTGTTTTATTATTTTGTAAAGGGCGCCTGAGACAGCTAACTGCGAAGGGGGACTTCTGGGGGTGGCATATGCTCAGGACCCTTACAAAGGGTTGGCGCGTGTGGGACAACGGCAGTGTGACTGTCAAAGCGACAGCATCCCGCGGCTGCCTTCACAAACCCCCACCCCGAGCCAGGTGGGAGTTCACTCTTCTGTCCTCTGCCTAAATATACACGGACAGGGTCAGAGGCCAAACCGGAGGTTTAGGTGTTTAGGAAAAACAAGAACCACTGAATAATTGCCTGGTGTACTTAGACCATGGGTGGTAACGATGCCAAAGAAATTGTTCGCTCCAACTTTCTGTATTTGGTGCGGGTATGTAAAAGTTCAAATCAGACACACACACGGAGAGAGAGAGATTCATGTATGTGCACGCACATTGACACGGACCTTGAAAATAATATATGAAGGTAGAGACAACCCTCAGCGAGGGTCTGAAAGAGACTCTAAATCTGTCTGACTCGGGCTTCAGTGTGCCCTTTCTGCCCCACCACCCCAGTCCCTACCGGTTCATCCCTCCTCCGCCCGCCCTGGAGTGAACCCATCACCCAAACCAGGCTGCAGGCGGGCCGAGGACAATGCCTGTGCTTTCTCCTTAATTTTAACTGAAGTGTTATAAATACACGGCAAAGCGCGCAAGAGCTTAGTGAATTTCTAAACACGTAAACCCTGGTGTAGCTACCACCCAGATCAAGATGGGGAGTATTTCCAGGACACCAGAAGGCTCTCCCGTACCTCTTCCCAATCAACATCTCCAAGGGAACCCCCATCACCCCCATCACAACGTCACATGGGTACCACCAGTGCTGCCCGCTCTCTAACTTCACACGAGCGGAAGCCCACAGTGCGTACTCTTGTGGTAGCACCCCCTTCACTCATCGTTAGCTTGTGAGAGCCATTCGCGTGTGTGCAGAGGAGTTCTGTTCTTCTCTATTGCTGTGAACGTACCGCAATTTACTTCTCCACTCTGTAACTGACGCACATTTGGTATCTTCTCACTTGGGGTTATTATGAGTAAAGCTGCCATGAGTGTTCTCGGTCCACACGTGCCTCTGGTGGGTGTATAGACTCACTTCTCTTGGGTGTATATGTTGGGTCGTAGAATAGGTGGATGTTTAGTTTCGAAGGTACTGCCACCCGGTTTTCCAAGGCGTCTAATGATCATGCTGCTTATAACGGGGCACCCACGGCTGTTTTTAACCCTTTAGCCCTGTGGGCTGGAGGCTGTGTCTCCTTTCTTCTCAGAGGCTCCTTAATGCCTATGTGTCAACACTTGCCGAGCCTTCCAAGTGACTCGTGTGTGAGCCTCCCTCCTTTTGCCGGCTGCCCCCTGAAATGAGCAGAGCGCGGCGGCTCGAAGCGCCAGCCTGGTCATGCGGCTTCCTTCACGGCTGGGTGACATTTCAGATGCTCCGTTTCCCCAAACCTCCATAGAGCGGCAGCAGCCGTCGTGTCTTCCACCTTCTAAGGTTGTCTGGGGATAAAAGGAGGTAAAGCCTGCAAGGGGAGCAGCACAGTAAACGCTCCACACGAGCCAGCGATGGTGGTCAGCGCTGGCGTAAAAACGCCAACAAAGCAGGTGTTGCCAGCTTACCCACTCTGGCGTGTCGGGCGCTCCACAATGCTTACTCCCCCAGCACTCTGGGCTCCATGTCGTTGCCCGGAGTCTCCCGTTCTCACCCAGCTCCGTGGGTGCCGGGGAGGTAGTGAGAACACTGGCCCTGTCCACTCCTGGCAGGAGCGATCCTGGGGCCCCAAGGGCTTCCGTGGTCCTCGAAAAGCCCAAGAGGAGCACCGGGAGCAGACCAGGCACAGATGCTCCCCTCCCGGCACTGCGGCTCAAACCTCAATCCCGACTCTGAGCGCTGAGTGGAACGCCACGTAGGAGGATGTTTTCCTTTCGGTCCTTTGCTTTGCTTTTTGGTTTCGGTAGGGGAAGCCCCCTCGCCATCACCTCTTCCCACTCCCCTGAACAAAAACACCATTCTCCACGCTGAACTTTGCCCCGGTGCAGGGGGGTCTGGCTTCCTTTGCCACGAAGCCTGTCAGGTTTCGATTAGGCCAGGGAAACACCACAGGAAATGAGTCAAAGAAAGGAAGGCTGTGATTTTTTTTTTTAATTTCAAATACCAGATTTATTATTATTTTTTTTAAATGACAGTGTCCCGGCCGTGCCAGGCCGAGGAGGAATGTGGAAAATGTGCAACTCGAAACGTCTGAGGGGCAGCTGGACCCTCCAATTGTTTCTAATAAAAACCCACGGGAAGCTCTCGGCGGCCCCCGGAAGGCAGCGCACCCGCTGGAGGCCACGGACGCTGGGTCCCGGGCGAGGTCTGGGCACGGAGCTGGCCAGCGTGGCTGGGCTTCTCCAACCTCCGTCTCCTGGCCTGGCCGATGGACTGGCCACCTTCCCTACCTCCGAAGGGCTGTCATGACTACTTAACGCTCTAACCCTTGTGAGCCTCAGTTCTTTTGCAGAAAACACAGAATATACAGGCCATTCAAACCCTTCCACACACAAATGCCATCAGAACTGCCTGTGAGTGGAGGTGGCATTAGCATGGTTGGGGCCACAGGTGTTGCATTCCACGCCGGCTCTGCCGCTTCTGCGCTGTGACGCCCCAAGCGAGTGATAGAACTCTCCTGGGCTTCCGTCCTCAGCAAAGCAGGAGTCACTAGTTACACCTGCTCCGTGCCAGCCATTCTCAGTGCCTGCCATGGGGTAACTTAGTCCCCATCTAAGGAGGCGGGCACTCTTATCAGCCCCACGTTACAGGTGAGGAAACTGAGGCAGAGACGTTAGACAAGTCGCCCTAGGCGACACAGCCGCGTGCGATCATGTCAGTCTGTGCCAAACCAGAGAAGCAGAACCAGAGGGAGACAGATAAGAAGAGATGTAGCTCAAGAATTGGCTTAGTGAGAGTGGGGCTGGCCAGACAAGTCCAGAATCCGCAGGCCAGAGCCCCAGGACGGCAGCTGGTAGCTGGAACTGCGCAGCATGTAGCCTTTTTGGACGGGCTTCTTTCCCTTAGCAATATGCTAAGTGCTGCTCCATGCTTTAGCGTTTAAGGTTCCTCCGTGGCTTTTCAGGCCTTGAGAGCTCATTTCTATCTAGTGATGAATAATATTCCACTGTCTGGATGTGCCACAGTTTATTTATCCGCTCACCTACCTAAGGGCATCTTGGCTGCTTCCAAGTTTTGGCGATTATGCAAAAAGCTGCTATAAACATCCACGTGCAGGTTTTTGTGTGAACATAAGTTTTCAATCCTTTGGAGAAATACCAAGGGGCACGATTGTTGGATTGTGTGGTAAGAGTATATTTAGCTTTGGAAGGAACCGCCAGACTGTCCTCCAAACGTCTGTACCATTTTGCCTTCCCCCGATCATACTGCTGATAATACCTCCTTCTATGAAGGGCATGGAGTAGGGGTGGGTATACAGGTGGCACTCAACGCAGGTGAGCTACGATCATCCCTGCCATGCACAGGTGTCCCTCTGTGGGAGCCTGTCCACACACCATTCCTGCCCGGGGCGGACCGGCGGGGTGAAGTTAACCCCACCAGATCTCTGTTCTCTCCCAAGCTGCAGAGGCTCGCTGAGAAGCTCCTGGGGTAGACAGAGCCCCATGCCTCTCGGCAGCCCCCTCTCTCGATTTCAGCCCAGGTCATAGCAGGTTCGGTTGTTTGAACTGCTTCAGGCATCCGTGTCCTGCGGGCCTCCCGATCGGGAGGCCGGAGGAGACACTGAGGACGAAATCATGCTGCTCTGGCCTGGGCAAGTGTTTCTTACTTGTCATTTGCAAATAAAAACAATCAGGCCATCCAAGGCCAACAAACAGGGCTGCCTCCCCAGCTGCTCAGCTGGCTGGTGCCTCCCCAGCTGCTCAGCTGGCTGGTCCCTCCCCAGCTGCAGGCTGCGGCCCTGGTGTAAGCAGGCCCCGTTAGGGCCGGGGACACAGGAGCACCTGCAAATCCCAGGATGGAGGCAGCCAGGCCCAGGGGAGGCCCGCACAGGGCCTAGCGTAGCTCTTCAGGGCCCAGGGCGTGTTTTCCAGGTGAGGTCTGTGAAAGAGCAGCAGTGACGGGGGTGCTCGCCATCATCGGGGCAAGTGTCTCGGGTGCTCACCGATCGCTTACTGCACGCCTCGCCAAGTGCTTTGCCCACAGTCTTGCGTGGCCTCCAAGCTGCCCTGTGACCTGGGCGCTGTTACAGACACAGAACCTGAGGCTCGGAGGGGTCCCGTGGCCTGCCTGGGGTCACCAGCTGTTGAAGGCCAACCTGGGGGTTCAGACCTAGGTTTCTGTGACTCCAGGGCTCACAGCACATGGCAGTCCGTGAACAACTGTTGAGTGCCTACTGCATACTAGTACATTTAGCTATCAACTCGCATTTAGACTTAACACCTTGTGAGGCAGATGTCATTAACCCGACGTGCAGACGCCGTGAACGAGGCCAGGGCACTTGAGTAAGACTTGGCTGTCAGCAGCCAGAACTGTTTCCACCTGGGAACGTGAATTTGGCATCAGTCGGGCTCCTGCCCCAGCCCTGCCCTGAACAGCTTCACTTCGCTGTTGAGTTAGCGACTTAATGGCCTCGTCAGAAACCCCAGAATCACAGGGTCTTCTCCATAGGCTTCTGGAAACAGCCAGCCCAGCACCCGGGCACAGAGAGCCCAGAATATTACGGTGGAGAGAGGCCGGCACCACCCTCCGGTGGGACCCTCCTCAGTGGGAAGAGAGATTTGGCGGGAGGGGGGTGGGGGTGGGCGCCCTTTGCACCCTCCCATGAGAAGCCCTTTTCAACCTCCTCTTCTGAACATCAAACGTCTGTCAGCTTCCCAGTTCCACAGCCAGGTCCCCGGCTGAGCAACAGTGAGCAGGGCATCAGGTAAACGGAGAGCAAGTGCTGGCCCTTAGTACGTTAAAAGCCCTTCCGCGTCCTCGCTCTGGACGGACACCAGCCAGGGGTGCACTGGACGAGGAGGACGCAGAGCGCGTCCACGAGCTTCCAACTTCCTGATGGGTTCCATTTAGTGTAAACACGGCTTAATTCTTTTTTTTTTTTTAATTTTATTTTTTTATTTTTTTGAGGTACGCGGGCCTCTCACCGCTGCGGCCTCTCCCGTTGCGGAAGTGAGCAGGGCATCAGGTAAACGGAGAGCAAGTGCTGGCCCTTAGCACGTTAAAAGCCCTTCCGCGTCCTCGCTCTGGACGGACACCAGCCAGGGGTGCACTGGACGAGGAGGACGCAGAGCGCGTCCACGAGCTTCCAACTTCCTGATGGGTTCCATTTGGTGTAAACACGGCTTAATTCTTTTTCTTTTTAATTTTATTTTTTTATTTTTTTGAGGTACGCGGGCCTCTCACCGCTGCGGCCTCTCCCGTTGCGGAGCACGGGCTCCGGACACGCAGGCTCAGCGGCCGTGGCTCGCGGGCCCAGCCGCTCCGCGGCATGTGGGATCCTCCCGGATCGGGGCACGAACCCGCGTCCCCTGCATCGGCAGGCGGACTCTCAACCGCTGCGCCACCAGGGAAGCCCAAACACGGCTTAATTCTTTAACCAGATCATTGAAGCGCTGGCCCAGTGTCCCGGGCCTGGACACCCTCCCACCTTGCTGGAACGGTAATTCGCCAGGAGGCAGCCCCCGGGAGGCCCTGCCCTCCTTTTTAAAGAGGTTCCAAATGGCCCCCAAATCATGTCTTTCTTCCTTGAGGCTCGGGCAATTTGGGTGTCACGGGGGCCTTTGTAGAGACGTCAATGGATTATTTCACGAGAAGAAACCGCCTCTTTCCACCCTGACGTGGCTTCTGCTATGGAGATGAAAGATCCAGGGAGGCAGGTTGGAAAACAGATAATTCACGGGACTGTCAGAGCGCGATCTGAATTTCATTCACGCCAGGCAGAGCCAAGGAGAGGGGACACAGATCCCGCCCGGGGGTCTTGCTCCAGGGGGAAGCGGGCTGAGCTCTCAAGTGCTGAAGTGATAATCCAGCCCGCGGCCCGGGCAAAACTGGACATTTTGTCTTCAGTGTCAGAACGCCACAAGCTCAGGAGCAGATGGGGTGGTGTCGGCAGTCGTAAAACGCCCCGCCCCACCAGGGACCAGCAGGTTAACAGGAGGGATTGGCGCCATGCACGTCGTAAAAGCCCTGCAGCCCTGTCATGTTCCGATAAATCTTGATTTGGTAACGGAACAGTGCTGTGGTTCCCAGCCTTGGGTTTCACAGGTGAGCCGTGGGTTGATGGATGGTGTGGAAGCCAGCGGGGGAAGGGAGCAGAGGGAACCTTACCCGCCCACCCCACCGCCTCTTGGCTCCCCAGCGCCAGGCAGGAAATCAGCCTGCAAGAGGCCAGGGGAGGCGTGTGTTCTCTCTCCCCATCCACGCTGGAATGCTGGAAGGCAACCAGCTCCATCCTCATCTCCTGGCCCTCGTGCTGGTATCAAACTGTAGGAGCTCAATAAGCACTGTCTCTTCCCAGTTAGGCTTCTGGGCTTGCCCACCCATCAGAGAGGGGCTGTTGAGGAGGACGAGGCCCTGCTCTGCACACACAGGCTTGCTAGCACCCTGCCCGGCACCCTGCACCCCACATCAGCCCCCCGAGGAAGGCGCACTTTTTCAGAATCCATCTGCCGGGGGTGGGGCACTTTGGAGCCATCTGTCTGTCCAGAGGGGCTGACGTTTGTATTTTGCATGAAGGCGCCATCTTGCTGGCAAGAGCCTGGTGAAATGTCCACTCTGAACACTTTCAAATAAAGGACGGGGCCCGGAGGTGACACGGATGAGTGGGGCAGGCCAGGTGGGAGAAGAGGAACCCACGGCCTGGGATCAGGTGCAAGAGGGAGGAGCATCATGGGGACCTGCCCACCAAGGGCACATGATCCAGTGGCTGCCAGGAGGGACTCAGATCTTCTGACATTGAGAAGGAAGACAGGATCTGGACTTCTCCCGATTAGTAAGTATTAAGGAGTCATTCAAATGTAAGATACGGTGCAGGATTTAGCAAGAGAAACCAGGCAGGCAGCTTGGCCCTGACAGCCCCAGGCCTGGGTTCTGCGGTAGGATCTCAGAGCACAGAGAAGAAGGTCCCATAACTGAGGGGCTCACAGGAAGCCCCTTCCCCTCTGAGCCCCAGCGGCCTCGCATTTCCGGTCCTGCCTCCAAGCCGCCGGCACGCTTTCCTGTCTGCGCACCCGCCACTGGTCCTCCTGGGCTTCACGGTGAGTTCTCTGCAGTTCCCAGAGGGACCCTGTTCTCTGACCTCGGCCATTTCCCTTCCTGAGGCCCCTGCCCCCTCCTCCCTTCACGCGGACCCCACCTCCCACTGAACCTCACGTTTCACCTCAAACGTATGTTGTGTGCCTGTGGTCCCCTCTCCTGCCAGCGACCGCCCACTGGCCCCATGTCGCAAATCCCTGGGCCTTGCCTGCCACCCCGCCCCGTCCTCCCCACCCCCACTGGGCCTTAAGCTCCCTGAGGGCCGCGGCCCCCTCCCTGAGTTATCCTAATGTCCCCCCTGCCACGCCACCAGTTCCAGCCAGAATGCCAGCAAGGGTGGCCCCCAGGGCTCAGACACACCCCGCCGGGGCTGGCCAAGCACCCCAGGGGGCCTTGGAGGTAGTGGTGACTCGGAACCAGGACAGAGGAGACACGAGGGGCGGCGGCCAGCATCCAGTCCACAGCTGTCTGTTAACCAGTTGTGCACCATGGAGACGGGAAGCAGACTTGGGGTCGTAGGGCTCGGGGATGAGGGGGCTGGGGGATAGCTGAAGGGTGCAGGGATGCTTTGAGGGTGATGAAACTGCCCCCAAATTTACTGGGGGATGGCTGCACATATCTGCGAAGATTCGAAAAACCACTCAATTGTACACGTGACGTGGGCGAATTGCATGGACGCAAATTATATCTCCACGAGGCTGTTAAGAAAAGGCTTGAAGACGGGATCCCATGGCCCGTCATGACGGAAGGCAGTGGAGGGCAGGAACCCCAGGCGCCCCACCTGTGCTATTCGCTGACGGGGGCCTGTCCCTCCCACCTCCCTGGACCAGCGTTTCCTCGTGCAGGAAGGGTGATGAGCTGTGTGCCCCTTAGAGGGCGTTGAGACGATGGAACACGAGGTAACGGAGTGAAGCGCTTGGCACGGCAACCTTGTAAATTCTCAAGAAGTGGCAGGAAGGCCAGCAAGAAGGGGGTGATTATCGTGGTCCCAGCGTGAATGCGGACCAGGTGCCCGCGAGTCAGCACTTGTTTCTGCAGCAGCCCTGCTGGGCCATCCCGTCAGCACCTGGCTTCTGGGGAGGGCGGGCTTCCTTCCTGGAGGGGTGGTGATGCGGGAGCCGCTGCCCTTCCGTCAAGGCAGCGCTGAGCTCTCTCCCAAAGATAAGCGCCGGCCTGCTCGGCCACGTCCTAATCGGCAGCAAGACCCTGGGCTTGCGGGCTCTCCTGGCTGTCAGGAGCAACGAGGGCCGGAGGATGATTAATGAAAGAGAAGGAAATGTAATAATGCATGGCCGGCCCGCCAACAGCATAAATCTCTCTGGGGATTGTAGAAAGGATGGATTCCTCCCTCTCTGGGCCTTGAGAAAGGGCATCCTCCAGGTTCACTGGAGTCTGAGAAATAACCACGGACATTAAATCAAAGCTTACCTGCACTCAAGTCACACAGGAACCCGCTGGCTGAGGAGAATCACCATCCCGTGGGCCTGAAACGAGGGGCTTGCGTTAGTGGCATGCTGGGAAAGAGGTCTGGCTGCAGTTGGGCGATGGAGGAAGACCACCCAGCAGGGGCTTGGGTTCAAATCCAGACCCCACCACTCGCTAGCTCCGAGACCTTGGGCGAGGTCCTCGGTTCTCTGCTTCAATTGCTTTCTCTGGAACCCCCGCGTGGCATTCTTGCGGGGACTGCCTGGGCCACCTGGGTAAAGCTCTTGGGAGGGAGACTGGCTGCTACTGTGGCCATGCATTTGCCCTGCAGCATCTCAGGTAATCACCGACACTCTCAAGAAAGAGGAATTATTATTAGTCCCATTTTACAGATGTGAAAACAGAGGCCCAGAGCATGGCCTAACTCCTCCAAGGCTCCCCAGTGGGGACCGCCTGACCCTCACCGCACTGCCTTCCAGCAGCCTGAACCGGGAATTCGAAATCCCGCAGTCCCGTCTCTGACTTCTCACGGGTGGGTCCCAGGGCCGCCCGCACGGCCCTCACGCTACCATTTGTTAGGACTGACTGCAGCAAGAACAAATGTCCCCTGACCTCCCCCAGGGCCTCCACAGCTGCCACGTTCCAGTGGCCTCACATTTATCTCCGCGGGGGACTGTTCTCCGTTGTTCCTCTCCCCATCTGTCCCTCTTGCCCACTGTCCCTCTTCCTTTTAATCGAGAAACGTCCATTTCGCCCCACCCGGGGTCTGCACAGTGTATGGGCAGCTTGGAGGTCGGAAACCCGAGCCGGGCACTTCTAGGGAGGGACCCCTTAATGGTTCTAGCAGATGCCGCAGGAGGGAGGGGGCCCAGGCAGCCCCCAGCTGCCCACCCGGAGATAACCCCTGACCCTCTGCCTCTCTCATGGGGCCGTCAAAAAGCCCGAGCCCTGGGAAGGCCAATAAATCCTTGGGTGTTGCCCTCTCAGGATTCTGGCCCCTGCCTGGGAGAAGGCATTTAAACTTCTTAGAAGAACTCTTTTCTGAGCCTGCAGGAAGCCGCCTGGGCCCTCGTGGGGCTGAGGGCACTGGCTTCTGCGTGGGTTCTAGGCCCTCAGGGCTGCAGAACTCCCCCTGGGCTTGGGCATCCTTGGCCCGCAGCCAAGCAGCACCACCCGGGGGCAGGGCGGGGGTGCCTGGGAGCCGAGGCGGGAACAGGCGGGCACTGAGCACCCCTTACCCAGGCTTACTCTCCCTGCCCACAGAGGGGCCCCTCGCTTACCTCTGGGACACCCAGGGGAGAGGGCAAGAGTCCTTGGGCACAAAGGGGGTTGCTTATTATTCAAGAGGCCACCCAAGTTTAGAGGATAGTATGGAGCTTTTTAATTCCTTTTTAAGGTCATATATTCACATGGTCAAAAATTCAAGATATAAAAAGGTATCTCCCTCTCACCATTTCCCACAGCCACCTTCCCAGGGCTACCAATATCTAGAGATCTTTTAGGAATATAAACATATAATTATGTGCATGTAAGTATATGAGCATGTATACTTAGGTGTGTAAGTATACACACACACAAAATCTTGTTGCTTTTCATTCAACTACTTTGGTGATCTTTCCATACTGTTATGTAAAGAACCCCCATTCCTTTTCATGGTTGCATACTATTCCTTTGAATGGCCCATCCATCATCTATCTATTTAACAGGCCCCCTACTTAATGATAAGGGCCTTCGTGGTAAACATCACATTTCCCATGGACTCAGGTGTTAGGCAGCACCCCCGCCATGGCCATCTGGGACTGCCAGTCAGTCACTCTCAGTCTCGTCCTCCTTTTTCCTCCTCACAGTGTCTGCAACCCCCTTTGTGGGGTCCAACTCCAGCCTGAGGCTCTGTTCATGGCTGGGTGAGACTCAAGGTCCTTCTGCATCTTTAGAAGCACTCTTCTTGCTGATTTTGACCTCCTTTCACACACCAGAGCTTTCTCTTACATCTATACCGGGAGCATAGTAGGTGCTGGGTCACCCTCATTTAAAGGAGGAAAGATAAATCCTCGCGGAGGGAGTTCCCCTCCACATGCCTCACGGGTCATAAAAGAGCAACGGGTTTTGCCAGAGGGCACTGCACGTGGTGGGACAGGAGGGGCCCTGTGGAGCAATGGAGGATTTGGGATCTTAAAGATGTGGGTTGGCCTCCTGGCCGTCCTGTCTATTAGCCTGGGCCACCCTCAGCCGCCCCCACCTGTCCAACAGAACAGAACACACGTGGTATGTTCACATGGCAGAGGCATTTAGCTGTTCAATCCTGGGCTCTGAAGTCAGCTCCAACTGGGTCCAAATTCTACCTCTCCTTCTTGGGCAGGTACCTTTCCTCTCTGAGCCTCAGTTTGGATAAATGCAATAGGATGCCCTCGTGGGCTTAACGGCTTATGGGATGATTAAACAGATTAAATGCATACATCTAGCCACTCGGCATAAACTAGCGAATGGCAAGCGCTCAAGACATTTTCGCTTTTATTGTTGTCACTGATGTCGTGTGGCTGTCGCCACGGCAGTGGTGGCTGATCTCTGGACACACTGTGCTCTTCTCCACAGATGTCCCCCACAGATCTCCGCGCAATTCTTCAAACCCCAAAGCGCTAGCTGGGCTCGCAGACTTGGACAGCTGGCGGGGATTACCACGTCACCGTCCTCTGCAGGCGCTCGCAGGTCTGTTTTCTTCCCGAGCTACCACTTGTGTCCTTGCTTGTTGGAACACATACGATGACTCTTCGCTGGGAGAATCCTGCCTGGAGGCAGGGGGCTGAACCAAATGACCTTCTGACCTCACTCCCAACCCCAACTCCAGGGTTCAGGATAGCCCAGCATGCACAGGGGCCAACGAAATTAGCCACACTCTCCGGAAGTAGGAGGTTATGCAGCTTATGCAGCGTTCCACAGCTCCCAGGGGCTTTTAGATAAGACTTGCTCCAGGCTCTTTTCTCCCCAGGACTGGTGGAAATCTCTGGGCCTGTCGGACATCAACTTGTCTCCTCGTGATCCCACCAATGACCTTCCGTTGACCTTTGGATACCGGCGAGAGACAACGTCATTTTTCCCCTAACCCACTGAACTCTCAGAAATGACAGAGTGACGGAGGCCAGCCTGGCCTTTCCCGCCGTCGCCATGGCTTAGGGAAGGCACCCACCCCCAGCGAGGCCAAGTCACCGAGAGCCCCCTACACCGAAAATGAAGTGAGGTCTTCCTGAGAGGGTGTCCCCTGCGAGGCACGGGAAAAGCGAGCAGGAAGGCCACGGGGCAGCCGATAGGACACCTAAAGGAAGAGGAGGAAATGGCCAGCGGAGTCTAGACGCGTTATCTTGCCCCCTGTGCGGGCACCGGCCCACGCTCATCCATCGTCCCTGGAACTGACTTCCTGCCTCAGGATTTACACCAATGACTTCACCCTCTTGCTATCTCGACAGTCCCGCTGCTGCCCGCTCTGGGCTCTCAGGAATTAGAGGCCAGATAACAAGTCTAGACAGCTCAGAAGTTTTAAATGCATTATCCTCCACGGGGAGGAGGATGGCCAGCGACTAGCTCTGGGGACTCCAAGGCTGAAGCCCTGGACCACATTCCCATTCTGGGTCTGTGGGGGGCGTAAGACACCCTTGCTCCGCCCGCCCCGCCGCCCCTCCCCACCCCCGCCGCCCGGAGGCTGAAACAGGCACAGAAGAGCCGCTCACCACAGACTCTGCCCTACCTGCCAGGCATGGGAGCTCCACACCCCACTCCACTCCGTGCCCCGGGTTCAGGGAGGACCCTCGGGGCTGCCTCGACAGAGCTGGATGAAGTCCAAAGGGCCCTCGTGTTCACAACCAAGAGCAGTGGTGAAGCCACACAAGTGGAAGGGAGCCCGTTCATTCAGACCTCAGGGGTCTCAGATGACATGCTTGGTGCCCTGCTCGGCAGGTGATCTCGGCACATACCTCCACCTGCCTGGGGGCCTATGCTGACCTGAATCAAATCCTCTCGCACGCGACGAGGCAGCCCCCTTTGCCGCCTCCTCCCACCCTTTACGTGTTGAACCGTGTCCTCCCCAAGTTCCCATGTTGGCATCCCAAAGCCCAGTACCTCAGAATGTGCCCTTATTTGGAAATATGATCCTTGAAGATATAATTAGTCCAGATGAGGTCATATTGACGAGGGTGGGCCTCCAGTCTAATACAACTGCGACCTGATAAAAGGGGGACTGTGGACACAGAGGGCACATGGGGAGATGCCACATGAAGGTGACGGCGGAGATCACGGAGACACGTCCACAAGGCAAAGAGCACAGGATGGCCAGGGAAGCCCCGGAGCTGGGGAGGCCTGGAGCAGCTCCCCCTCGCAGCCTTAGCCGGAGTCAGCCCTGCCCACACCTTGGTCTCAGACTTGGGGCCTCCAGCCCGTGGGAGAGGACATTTCTGCTGTTGAAGCCCCCGTGTGTGGTGCTTTGTTACTGCAACCCCAGCAAACTAACACACACCCCACCTTCCTGAAGGGCAGGGCCAGGCGAAGGAGTGCCTGGGGGCCGCAGAGAAATTACAAGCACCCCCTCAGGCTCCTGACGACACAAGGCTTCCCTGAAGCCGTCCAAGCCACAAAGCTGTCTAGTCAGCAGCTCACAGCTGGAAGGCAGGGAGTGGCTCCGTGGGGACCCGGGCAGGTTCTGTCTGCTCAGGGCACGGCTGGAGCATCACTGTTGCTGTCCAGCCTGTACCCCTCGGCAGGCGTCGTCCGGACAGCAATGGCTTCCTCCGGTGCCTGCGGCCTTTTATGGGAGCTTTCTCTGCTACAGACGAGTGCTTGGCCCGCTCGCAGACGGGCAGGCCAGAATTGCCAGGGGCCACTGTCCTTGGGAGCAGTCCTCAGTCAGTGACAGTGACAGCTGGGGGGCGACGTCCCAGCTCCCTGGCTGAGCAGCTGAGAAACTCCGAGGGGTGATCCACACGCCGCACCCCCCCCACCCAAGCTCTCACCGTGGTCACAGGGCCAAGAATGCACCCGGCACTGGCCCCTCTCTTCCATCTCTCCTTCCCCGATGCCTCCTGAGGCCACCGTCCACACAGGTGCACCCAAACTTGACCCTGGTCTGTGCTGGGCGAATCCAAACCGAGACAACGGGAGATGACACCTCAAGGCACAGAACGACCAGGAGCAGGAGGCACATCTCGGCTGCACACGAAAGGGGTGACGCCCTGTGCAGTGACTTCTCTGGGCGTCTCAGATAGAATATCTGTCCCCAGATTAACACCAGCCTGACGCGCGTCAGGCAGACGTTGCTAGTTGTCGCCAATATGCACTCTCCTTCTTAGGGGATCATATTAACTGTAACTAGGCACGACCGTCCTTCACAGAGACTCACCATCCCAGACGCCGTTCTTACTCAAGGTGCAAGGTCCCAGGCGGGTGTGACCCCGTGTCTAGACTCTGGCCAGTGGGACGGGAGCAAAGTGAGGTCCCGCTCCAGACACGTGCCCGCAAGTCCCCTTCCCTCCTCCGACTGCCTGGATGCAGATGTGGTGATGGGAGCACATCCTGCCCCTCAACCTCATCCTCATCCTCCTCTTCCCATCCTTCTCTCCTCCTCCCCCTCTTCTCACACCAAGAGAGGTGTGAGGGTTAAAAAACGCTGCAGAGAGTCTTGTATCGGTTTCTCTCCATCAAAACCGACTTTGAAGCTTCTGACCCAAGCAAGCCTTTCATCCATTTTAGGAAGCCAAAGACAGATTTCATTTACATGAATCCAAAAATAATAAAGTGAGAGAAATAAATAAAGGTTGAGAAAGAACACCGGTGAATCCCTGAACTTGCGAATCCAGGAAGTGTCGGGAGAGCCGGGCTCCGTCCAGGAAAGACCAGCCTGTTCTGATGAATTCTGGAAAGCGTGCCTCCCCAGTATGTGAGAGGTGACCGGACACATGGTGTGGGGGTCACCGGGAGGCCCCTCTGCCCGAACCCACGGGAGCCCCACTGGGAAGAATTTCCTCAAGTGACAATGAGCAGGAACAACGGGGGAGCCAGGGCTTTAACTGCCAGAGATGATCCTGATTTCCATAGCAGTGCTGAAGTGTTTAGAAGGCCTGTGCCACATGGAGCTAAACCGTGTGAGGCTCGGAGGCTGAGGAGCAGCCAAAACCAGTTCGGACCGATGTCCTGCACCGTCCCCGACAGGGGGCTGAGCAGGCCGGTCTGCATCTAAGATCGCTGTGGTCCGGCTGCCGGGCCCCTGCCCTGCTTGTCGGCTGCACAACGGCCCGCTCAGGGGCCGCACTTCGTCCCGGCTGGTCCGAGCGCATCCTTAGGGCTACAGGCAGGAGCTCAAGCTCTGCTGGGACCACTGAGCTGACCACGTCCGTCTTCCTAGGAGCGAGAGCGTGGTTCTGGTTCTTCCCAGCTGTGTGCCCTTAGACAAGGCACTTAGCCTCTCTGAGCTGCATTCGGCACGTCTCTTAGGTGAAGTCAGCACCCCTCTCTTACTGGGTACCTGTGAAGACTGGGTGAAGTCATGTGACTGTGGGCTAATGTCTGAGTCCCTTCGGGCTGCTATCAGAAAACAGTACAGACTGAGTAGCGCAGAAACAACGGAAGTCCATCTCTCACAGTTCTGGAGGCTGGAAGTTCGAGACGAGGACACTAGCACCGTCGAGTGACAGCCCTCTTCCAGGTCACAGACTCCTGCTGTGTCCTCACGGGACAGAAGCAGGGAGGGAGCCTGCGGGGTCTCTTTGACGAGGGCGCTAATCCCCTTCACGAGCCTCCACCCCTGTGACCTCATCACCCCCCAGAGGCCCCACCTCCGAACACCATCGTTAGGATTTCAACATGTGAATCTCAGGGGGACACAGGTATTCAGGCCACAGCAGGTGATGTCTGGTGCACGAATTTCCTATCCAGTCTCCTCCTCTACCATTTCCCTTCAAGAGCCGTGGACACAAAACCTGGGCTGATACGGGCCTGGGGCAGATGGAAGACGGGGCGGCGTGAATGCGAAGCGGGGCTGGGGGTGTGAGGGGTGTGTGTGGGTGCCGTGTGGTGTGCGTGTGAGGTGTGAACGTGAGGGGGTAGAAGCGTCCCTGGACAGGAAGCCAGGAGCAGTGGGTGGGCGGGAACACTGAAAGAACAGTTCCAGTTTTACAGCGGACGCTATCACTGTGGAGCAGGAGCGCGTACTTCCTGCGGAGCGGGAGGGGTATACAGCAGACACAGGAGGAGGGACCCGCCTTCCCACAGAGGTCACCCTGGGGAGGGACGGACGGAGGGAGGGAGGCCTTTGGCTGCTTTTAAATGGACAGTGTGGAGACAAGGACTGACCCCGAGAGGTGGCTTGTCCAAAAGCCAGTAAGCGTCTGGAGAGGGGTCCATCGTTTCTAATCACCCCTGCGCTGCTTCCCACCCACCAGGCGTGCAGCGTGTGCCGACGTGGACGCACGGCTGTTGGCCTCGTATCCAGCGGCACGACATGCACACAGCCATCTGGCAGCCTCTGGTACAGCAATCCCGCTCCGGGCACCCACCACCAACACCGGGTGCCGTGTAGACGGGACACACGCGCTGGGAGAGGCAGAGAGAGTTCAGCCCGGCCAGCCTTCAAAGGTGACGGGGAGCTTAAGTTGCAACACGAGGACTTTGGGGCGGTCCGATGGTCCGAACAAACCACAGACTGATTTGTTCTGGGTCACAGGTTATCAGAGGCTGTGCTTAAAGTAAGGGAATGAGGAAGCGGGGGGTTTCATGTGGGTGTCTGTGAGCAAAGGCAGGAAACGGCAGAGATTTTCTCAGACCAGGGAGGAGGGTGCGGGACCCCCACCCCAGCAGAGCCCCTTCCCCGTGGACACCCCGGCGAACCGATACAAACTCGGCAAACGTGTGAATTCAGGTCCACACACACCTGAGGGCCATTTCAACATGAAAACTCAGAGAAAAGAAGCCATCAGCCAGTTCCCTAGCCCAGGTTCACCAAGGTGTGCGCCTCAGAACAGCAGGCCCCGGCGACGCTCCTACACCACACACACACACACACGCACACGCACACGCACACGCGCACACGCGCACACACACATACATACCTGCAAACACACACACAGTCAACGGGCTCAGAGTTCGGGGAGGGGTGCCGACAACCATCCCCTCAGGAAGTCGCACTGGACAAAAGTACTCAGTCTCAGGAACTCCCACCCCTCAGTCTCTTTAACACTTTTATCGAGATGTCATTCACACAGCAGACAAGCCACCCATTTAAAGTGTACAATTCAACGGGCTTTAGTCTATTCACAGAGTTGCGCAACCATCACCACAGTCGATTTGAGAATACTTTCGTCACCCCCAAAGAAACTCAGCGTCCTTTAGCCATTGCCCTCAAACCCCCATCTCCCCAAGTCCTTGGCCACCACTAATCTGCTTTCTGTCTCTGTAGAGCTGCCTGTTATGGGCGTGTCCTGATAAACGGATTCGTCTGCTACGTGGTCTTCGGCTTCCGACTTTCTTCACTCAGCATGTTCCCAAGGCCCATCCACGTGGTAGCTGCGTCAGCACTTCACTCCTTTTGTGGCTGAGTAATAGTCCACTGCGAGGACGGACCCCGTTTTGTTTATCTTACCTTTTGTGGATTTTGCTGTGAGACCAGGGCCGTTTCCTCACTGGTACACCAACACTAGTTCTGAGTGAGGGTGTTGCCCGCGCCTCAGGTATTCTCAGTGCTCTCAGGCAGGGCCGGGGGGGTGGATGTGCTTCCCAGCAGTGCTCCAGAAGCTGCCCTGTCGGAGAATTAGCGAAAGAGTACACATCTGCTGACACATGTGACTGCGGCTGCCAGTAACATCATCAAGTCGGCAGGGCAGCTGTGCCCACCCCCCAGCGTCCAGATGCTGAGGGGCCCCCGTGGGATGATGAGGGCCACTGTGACGGCACTGCGGTGCTGGCCACCCTCCCTCCACAGACCCTGACAGCTTCCCTTGTCAGCGCAGAGGTCGTCCCTCTGCAGGGTCCTGGGTGCCTGGCCATTTCCTCACTAAGAATGTCCCAGGCACAGAGTCCAGGCTCGTGGTTCTGATGGACACGGCCTGAGCTCGTGTCCGTTTCATGGCCTTCCTCTCCTGACACAGACCTTCCCACTCCCCCTTTTAGCACCCAAGGGCATCCGGCTCCCCCTGGATTGATGTGGTGCGGATGTGGCAGGCTCTGATTTCACTAAATGCCCAGACACGAGTCCGCGCTCCAGCAGCTGTGCTGTGCCCGCTGTGGGCACAGAAGAGCCTCACCACTTTGGGGACACAGTCGTGCTCTTATCTCTTATGCTTTCAAAGCAACCGTATTTGGGAGTCAGATAGTTTTCATAAACAAATAGTGTCAAAAGCTGATAAAAATCAATACATCTGAATCAACGCGCGGTTCCTGGTATGGCGTTCCAGCGGATATCTTGCGGCCCGCCGGGTCCCTTTGAAACGTTCACAACAACAGAAAGGCTTGTTTTTCCATCCAAAGCAAATGGAAATACTCGCAGGAGGGCAAAAACAAATACTGTTCAGGGGCTGGAGCGTTTCAGACAGCCCAAGGAAACTTTGGGACCCAAGAGATTCACAGCCCTCTGCTGTGTCCATCTGCCCAAGAGGGGTGCCCGCAGAGCATGGAAAGACGGAAGGCTGTCTTGGGGCTGGAAGAGTGCGTGAGAAAGAACTCAGAGTGTGCGGAGAGTGGTTTCTGGAGCCAGGTGAACCTGGGTCCCATTTCTGCTGCCCCCACTCATCCAGATTCCTTCCCTCTTGGAGCGTCAGTTTACCTGTCAGCCAAATGGGACAATAACGGCTACCTTGGAGGGGCGTTGAGAAGGTAAAATGAGTCACAGAACATGGTTAGGTCAGTTCTCCAGTTGTCCACATTAGTAATATTTTCATATTGGAAACTAACGAACTACAAGTCCCTTTCAAATAGCTCATTTTCCATCTGTACCATAAAATCCAGCATGGTTCCATCTTACATTGCTGTTTCATGTCATTTTCAGAACCAGTAAGTGATAACCATGTACCTCCCAAGGGTTAGGCCCTGTGGGTGAGCCTTTTAGAGGCCACGCCTGATACTCCTTCTGTGCCCACAGTGGATTTGTATTAAGTAGTTACAGCTAACGGTCACTGAGCCTTGATGAGCAGTACTTCCTACATCACGGCTCACTGAATCCTCATGACAACTCCATCATCCCCCATTTACAAATCGAGACTGAGGCTCAGAAAGGCGGTGGCTGCCCCAGCGGCCCCCAACTTGCGTGTGGCAGGGCCAGGATTCCAACCAAGACAAGCAGCCCCTCTGTGTCCACACGGGGAAGTGAAGCAGGGGATGGGAAGCTGGGGTGGTGTGGACACTGCAGGGAGGATGGCCAGAGGACGGCTGGGGTCGGGGGTCAGGGGTGACATCTAGAGCAGTCACGTTTGGGAGAAAGCAGGAGAGAAATATAAACCAAAGAAGCGGAAATGTAACGTGGGGCAGCCACGGTGGGCAACAGTCTGCCAGCTCCTCAAACAGTTAAAACAGAATTAGTATATGACCCGGCATTTGCACTCCTAGGTATGGACCCTAGAGTGGAGAGCAGGTGTTCAAAGACACGTACACACATGTTCACAGCTGCACTATTCACAGTAGCCATGAAGGTGGAAACAACCCAAACGTCCATCGGTGGATGATGGATAAACACAGATGCGGCCTCTCCGTACGATGGAACATCACTCAGCCATTAAAAGGGATGAGTCCTGACACACATTACAACGTGGAAGAACCTTGAGAGCGTCACGCTGAGTGAACAAAGCCTGTCACAAAAGACCATACTGAATGACACCATTTATAATGAAATGTCCAGAACAGGTAAACCCATAGAGACAGAAAGAAGACGGTGGTCTCCAGCGGCTGGGGGAGGGCAAGTGGGGGTGACTATATCATGGGTATGGGGTTTCCTTTTAGGGGGACTAAAATATCTTGGACCAAGATAGAGGTGGTGATTGCGCAGCATATTGAACGCACTAAGTGCCCACTGAACTGTTTGCTTTAAAATAGTTAATTTTACATTATGTGACTTTCACGTCAACCGAAAAAGAAAGAAAGAAAGAAACAAACAAAAGGGAAGAGGCTGCTCTACAGAAAAAGAGAGAGAGATAAAGAGATCTACGTACCAAAGGACAGAGGAGAGCCCTGAGGTAGGAAGAGGCAACGTCCACTGTGAGCGGGGACGTGGAGCTGGGTCAGCGCAGAGGCAGAGGCAGAGGCAGAGGCAGAGTCAAGGTGTTGCTGAGGAGCAAAGAGAAGGGTCCAGGCTCGTTCTCGCCGGGTGCAGACTGCTTGGCAAGTGGGTGTGGACCGCACAACCTCGCCCAAAAGGGCAGGCGGCTGAAAGGCAGTGGCATGAGGGTGCTGCCCACTTTGCCAACAGTGAGATTCATTCATCCACTCATTCATGAAACAGCATTAACTGAGCACCTATTATACCCACGTGGGAACATTTAGTGGAAAAGGAAACCCAATTCTTGCCCTTGTAGAAGTTGTATTCTAGGAAGATACACAGATGGTCAGCAATCGTGGTAAGTGACCTGAAAACTTAGTAGGTGCCCAGTGAATTTCAAGGACCCCTTAACTGGCCAGTGAGTCAGGGAAGCCTTCCTGGAGGAAGCGATACTAACCAGGGAAAGAGAGGAAAGGAAGAGCACCCCATGAAGACGGGATGGTGTGTGCCAGAGCCCCAAGGTCAGAGGGGGAGAACGGTGAGCCTGAGGGATGGAAGGAGAGCAGATGTGATGGGAGCTCAGAGAGGGAGGGGGCCCAGCAGGTGGTGACAGCAGTGCCTAACATTTATCAGATGTTAACCATGTGCCAGCCGTGGAGCTCAGAGCCCGACACACGTGCAGTCATGTCACCCTCACAGCAGTCTAGGAGGTAGGCTCTACGCTTGTTTGTATTTTCCAGGTTGGGGGATGCTCAAGCGCAGAGGGGTAAATTAACTGCCCAAGGCCCTCAGCCACGGAGCATGGAGCAGGCTTGCACCCAGCCAACAGGCGACAGAGTCTGGGCTCTGAGCGGCACACCCGTACATGAGGGAGGGCGGCGGGGGCCAGGCCAGTGTTGGATGTCGCGGTAGGGACTTCCCACTCTGTCTTAAGAGTACGGAGAAGTTCTTGAGGGTCAGGGTCAGGGTCAGGTTTGCATCGTGAAGGGTACATTCCTGAGAGAATGAACTGTTAGGCACGAAAGGCCAAGCAGGAAGGCTAATTAGAAGATGGGGTTCACATAAACTTTCACTGCAATTCACGAAAATTTTTGTTTTCACGGAAATTTATGTATGTTCATAGCCGCTTTATTCAAAATAGAGAAAAGCTGGACACAAGCCCAGTGTCTTTCCTAAGGTGAGTGTCACACAGACAGCAGTGCATCACTGTGGGGAATACTACACAGCAACGAAAAGGAGCGGATACGTCAAACAGCGTAGCTGGAGCTCAAGCAAATGACACGGAGTGAAAAAAGCCTGGCTCAAAAGGTTACACACAGTGTGATTCTATTTATATAACGCTTGTGACGTGACAAAATGACAGAGGTGGAGAACAGGCTGGTGTCTGCTGCGGAACGGAGGCAGGTGGCAGAGGCTACGAAACGGGGCACGAGGGATCCTTGGGACGTGACGGAGCTGTCCTGTGTACTGATTGGTTGTGGTCACACAAGTGAACCCATGTCACAAAACTGCTCAGGACAAAATACACACACACGCGCGCGCGCGTTTCACACACGAGTGAAATCGGAATGAGGCGGATGGAGTGCGTCAATGTCGGTTTCCTGTCGGTGCTGCTGTACTGTAGTGATGCAGGGGCTATTACGGGGGGAGCTGGGTAGAGGTACAGGGGTCTCTCTGTATTATTTCTTACAACTGCATGTGAATCTACAATTATCTCAAAGCAAAGAGTTTTTTAATAAAACTGAATTGAATGTCACAAGAAATAAATAAAAATAAATAAAATAAGAAGATGGGCTCACCAGGTGGGAGGTGGGGGGGACCCTGGGCGAGGGTGGGAGCAGGAGAGCTGGGAACCCGTAAAGGGACCACGTGGATACATCACTGATCACGCTGCTGCTTCTGAGCTGCCGTGACGACCTCGTTCTCCTTCCAAAGAGCAGGGCTGGTTGAAGCAGAGCTTCTCAACCTGGCTGCCTGTCAGGACCACGGGGAATGAAGGCCTCCTGGGTCTCAGGTGGGGCTCAGGCACCGGCATTTTTTTAAGCCTCCCCACATGGTAGGAGTGCGGGCAGCCAGGGGTGAGAGGAGCCCACATCTCCAGCAGGCCCCATTCTTTAGGGCTGGAAAAGGGGCTCTTCCCTCAAACCAAAGGAATTCAAGGGCCCGGGAAAGAGTCCATGCCCGCAGAGACGTGGCAAGGGTTTGGTGTGGGCCGTTCTGGAAATTCTTTTTATTCTGCCTGTTCCCCCATCATTTTCTCGAGGGAAAAATAAATACCAACATCCCCTCCTGTGTCAAAGTGACGGGTGTGTACACCATCAGCGTGAAAAGTTATGCCCCAAAGCCCGGCTAGACAACCAAACGAAACCTCCCTGTCAGTGAGTAGATGTGTCCAATATTTCAAGCAAGACGGTTTAAAGCTATTTTTGTAACGTGACTCTAAGTGGATAATGTAAGACTACGGCGAAGCCCAGGGTATGAATACATTCTTGTTTGCAATTTGAAAATCAAGAGCAGACTTGGAGAGCCCGCGAGCGTTCCTGCACAAGACGCCCGGTGTCCCCTGAGCCGGCCCGGCGGCAGCGGCGGCAGCTTAGATGGAATGAGGCGGCCCGGAGCAGGGACAAACCTCCAGCACCCGCCCCCGCCCCCCGCCCAGCGCCAGCCTGGGGAGCAGAGGGCTGGCCTCTCCGCCCAGGGCTGCTGACAAGCACCCGCGTGCATGCAAATGCCGTCCCTGGTCCCAGAGCCCTTTCCGAATCTAACCCGCAAGGCTGGGTTCAATGCCAGGGGAACTTTACTTCACCTGCGATGAAGGTCTTGCCCGTGTCCGGCCTCGCTTGGCCTCCTCGGGCCCCAACATGCCAAGCCATGCCTCCGCTCTCGTGGGCTCCCCTTGAGGGAAGGTGGCAGCCCTCCCCAGCATCAAGGCAGTCAAGTACTGAGCTCCAAAGTCCTCAGAACCTCCTGCCTGAACTGTTAGAAAACGCAACCAAGCTGAGTGATAGCTGGGTCCACATCTGGCTTTGGGGCTCCGTGAGCCCACTGGAGCTGGGTACAGAATTCCACGCAGGAGGCCACTTTCCTGTGGCCAAAGTCCATCAGCTAGCTTTATAGGATTCTCACAGGAATCCTGAAGCTTGACCCTCTCTCTCCCAAGCTGGCCCAACCCCACCCACTGCCCCCACCCAAACGCCTGCACAAGGCTCCCTGTCACACCACTCTTGGAGCTCTCAAATACCTTTTTTCCTTCCTACAAAAGCGATGTGTTCTCCCTCCAGAAAGATGAGAAAGTCCAGAAAACATGGTGATTCCAGACCCCCGATGCTAAAACTCAGGTGTGAGGGTCTCTATCGGTTCCCACTCCAAACACCCATGGCGCCCAGCATGCCGAGGTGAAGCCCAGATCCTGTGCTGCCCGTGGGCCTCCGGGGCCCCTCGCTCCCCACCCAGCACTGGACACCTATTAGCTGCTCTACAGAAGTCTGCATAATAAGGGCATGGGTGTTTCCAAATCAGCATCTGGCATCGTAGAGATAAGACGAGAGATGTAACCCAGAGGACAAAGCTCGACCAGTAATTTAATCTCATTCTGCATCCAGCCCCTTTGAATAATAATAACCGCAACGACTTAGTGAGTGCTGTCTTGGCTGGGTCCCCCCAGGCACACGTGGGGACAGTGAGCTATTTTGGAGGTGAATTCAGGAAGCACCTGGAGGTGGCTGAGGGGGTGAGAACGGGAGGGAGGAGGCAACCCAGCGGCAAAATGAAGAGCTCGCTGCTGGCGTAACGGGGGTGCTGGCCCGGTGGGGACACCCGTGGAGCCGTGTGAAGGCACCTTGGAATCATCTCCCTGAAGGACAGAAGGGCTGGCTGTTTGCCCACCTTCTCCCGCTTCTCACTGTGGCGGTGGAGGGGGCGTGCTGCTCTGGGGGCACTGACCCCCGCCCCCCATCCATCTCTGAGCCGAGAAAGCTCTCGGTGAAGAGAAGTAGGTGCTTAAAGAGGGAAAAGCTCGGGATGATCCACCCGAGTGTTAGGCGGCCTCTGGAGAGGCGACGGAAGGTTCCGGTCACTAACCGAGCATTCACTCCGTGCCAAATGCCCTGCGAG
The DNA here is from genome assembly GCF_002837175.3 of Physeter macrocephalus. Lineage (NCBI taxonomy): Eukaryota > Metazoa > Chordata > Mammalia > Artiodactyla > Physeteridae > Physeter > Physeter macrocephalus. The sequence goes on along the minus strand of NC_041230.1, from coordinate 53,434,803 downwards.
GCACTTGCGCGCAGTTTCTATTTTCTCATTAATCCTGACCACACCACGCGGTGAGGAGTGTGGCCCTCACTCTCATCCCGACTGTAAATAAGAGATGCCGAGATTCAGGGAAGCAGAGGAGTTCTCCCATGGTCATCCTGAGCAGCTGGTAAAAGGCACATTTAAACCGATTCTTGTCGATGCCAAGTCCCACGACCTTAAGCGCCGTGCAGGGCGCCTCCCTGAGGAAGAGGGCTGTATTCCTCCTCTCCCGGTCGGGAGGGAAGGTGGTAGCAGCAGAGGAAACGCTGAGTCACAGCACCTGAAATTCTGCTGATCTGATCTGTCCCAACGCTTTCAGGAAAAACAATACACCCTCTTTGATCCGTGTCCAGGTCCACGATGGGCTCAGGCTCAAAGTCAACACGTTCCAAAGCGTGGAAGCCCTTGGGTTCTGGGAAAGTGGGGAGAACGGGGTTTTTTCTTCCTGGAGTTTATTCAAGGTTTCCCCTCCTGGTGCCGCCCGAGCACCCCTGAGGGGTAGCGCTGCAGCCAACACCTGGAGCGCATGATGCCGCGGGCCCTGCCCAGCCCATGGCGGGCACAGCCTTCCAGGAGAAGCCTTGACGAGATGCAGGGCACTGGGCTCCCTGGAAGTCATTACCAAGACCGGCTGCGGTCACAGACCAGCGAGAGGGAGAAAGCACACACGAGGCCCCAGCTCCATCTCACCTCTGCCATCACCACGTGGGAAGGAGCGTCACAGACCGTGAAGCTCTGAGTCTCACGGGGACCCGGACGTGAAATACGCATCTGTGTGCGACAAGGAGGGCTTTGAAGGGAAGAGCGAGATGCAGAGGAGACACAGAAAGGGGCGCCGATCCTTGCTGGGGCACGTCAGTGACCTCTGGCCACAATAATGTCCCGTGACCAGCAGTCAGAACCTTAGGGCCAACAGCCTCGCTCTAGAGGCCCTGCTTTCCGCCACAAGGCAACACTGCCTCCTCTGGGGTTTCTTTGCCAGGACAAGGAATCTGGGCACTCAGAGAGGACCTTGGAGGTCCTCCACGCAATACCCTCCTGTGTTCTCAGGCCATCTGCAAACGGGGAAACTGAGGCACAGAGCAGGTAGGTGAAGTTTCTGAATCCACTGGGTGATCAGAACCCCCCTAAACCAGGGGTGCCTAGGTCTCCTCCTTTGGGGCCTCTCAGATTCTCTTCGAAATGCAGCAGAAAGAAAAGTTCATGCAGGGGCGCAACTTCTGATTTTTGGCTTCATTTTTGATGAAAAGGACTTCATACGGGAGGTTGGGAGGTGAATGCAGGCTCGATAAGCACGCATGCACTCTCTCCCGGGAGGCAAGAGGCCAGCTCTGATGATAATACATTTCCGGAGAACATTCCACTCTCCCCGACACACTTCTAACTATGTCTGGAGTCTTTCCTTCCTAACCCACAGGATGAGCTGGGTGTGCGCTCAGGAGTCTTATCTCTTGTGCGGCAGCCTGGAGGGGAGCCAAGAGCTGTGAAGGCAGAGCAGGAGGGGAATCCCGGCCCCGCAGCGGTGACCCACCTGAGCTGCATCTTCTCACCTGCTGTCTGCACACGCAGGGGTCACAGGAAGGACTTGACGGTAGGGTGAGTGGGAGTCCCCCAGCCCCCCGGCGGCCCCGGCCCCGAGTGTGGGCTCTTCCTGCCGTGGTTCCGAAGGTGGAAGGCAAAGGGCAGCTTCCCTCCCATTTTCTTTACTGCCTTCTCGTTCTTAAAGCCAAATGCTTCTTCAAGAACAGATGGGGCAGCTGGGCCAGCCTGTCCCCACCTGGTGCCACAGCTCACCAGGGGGTCCCCAACCATCTCACAGGGGCATCATGCAGCTCCCGGACCAAAAGAGAACCCAGTTCTCTTTACGTAGATGGTATTACAATAAGTCATAAATCTACGATGCCTATGTTTTCCATATAAAATAAGGAGGTGATGCTGCAGTTGGGGACAAGGGCTGAGTGTGTAGCAAGGACTCAGGGGCAGTAAAGCCACTCAGGCTTGTGCCCAAGCCGTGGGACAGGCCTCAGGGGTCTTGAGTTATCACCCCGGCCCTGCCTCTTAGACCTGGCCTCTCCAAGCCTGTTTCTGGATCTGTCACAGGAGGGCAAGGCCCCCATCCCGACGTAGCTGACGCATTCTGCAGCATCCTGGGCGCTGGTTCGTTCACGCCTGCGAGAGCTCTAGGAGGAGTTACTCCATCAGTCCCTGGGTACAGACAAGGAAACCGAGGCTGGGAGAGGAGCAGTCTCTTGTCCGAAGTCCTGGGAGAGAAGGTTCTGGAATCCTGAGTCCCAAAGCCCATGTCACGCAGGTCTGTGCACACACCTCCCGGGCTGGCAGTCAGGATTCCGTGTTTCTTGGTCGGCGCCTTCCAGTCCAGCAAACGCAGCTCCCAACACACATCCACACTGCCGTCTTTTCCTCCCCGTTCCCTGCTGGCCGCCGGCCTCCACTGATCACCCGGCCCCTCTCTGATAACGTGTGAGGAAACGTTGGGGGAAGGGGTGCCTCCACCCTCCCACCTCCTCCCAGGACGGCAGTCTGTGCTCTCCACTCTTCGGTGGGGTTGGTCCCCAGAATCTGGCAGCCCTGGTGGCTTTGACGGGACAGTAGAGTCTGCTCTTTAGCAAGTCTCATTTCACTGCACCGGGATCTCGAGCTCCAGGTCTCGTTTTCCTGCATCTTAGTGATCACGGCATCCCCAAGGTCTTGCACTGTGCCTGGCACGGGGCCGGCAGGTAGTACAGGTGCACGTGGGCTTTGGCACCAGACAGACCTGCTACAACTGTACCCGGCTACCTATCAGTGATGTGACCACAGGCAGGTTACTTTACTCCTCTGAGCCTCAGTTTCTTCATCTGGCCCACTGGGCTCTTGGGAGGATTAAATGGAACGTATATGGCACTTAGCACAGTGCTTGGCTGACAGCACTCTAAAAATGATAGCTATCACCACCACCACAAACACCAACATCACCACCCCCACCCCCATCATCATCACAATCACCATCATCACCTCCTCTGTGGATGCTTTGCTGAGACAAAGGCTTATCTCACGTCAGACACCGCAGCTCAGCTTAGAGCTAGTTGAGAAGCAATCCAAAACACACCTGAGATCTGGCTTTCCCCAGTTCCCCAGCACGTTCGGTTTAGCTAGCCCACTCTGTCAGTGGCATGACGAAGGCAGGAAGCCCAGGGAAGAGCCAGTGCCTCACATGACCTGATCCCTGGGGGTCCTCCACGCAATCTGGAACAGGTGGGTGGATCTCAGCAACACCACCTCTCCCCACCTCTGCAACAGAGATCCCCACTGGCTTCAGCCAGGGCACGGTGAGAATTACTCCATGGCCTCCTGCAAGACCTGCCCAGGAAGTGAAGAAGTCACTTCAGAGGCCCCCATCCAGAAACGGAACATTTTCTTCCCACTTGTGAGCTCAGTGTGTACTCAACCGGGATGAGAAGCACGCCAACAGGCTGTGCCAGGGTGTCAGGAACGTTTAGATCCCTGAACAGGGAAAGGAGAAGCAGGGCTATGCCCGCATTTCCGATGACCGGTGGCCAGTGCTGAATGTCTCCATTGTGGTAACAGCTAATGGTTTTCTAACCCCTGAAGAATGTGGGTGACAGGGGAGATGCCCTCAACCTGTTTCCTTCCCACCTTCAGCATGGAGCTTATGTCATTCTTGGCAGAGGATGTGGTGAGCTTTGATGAGTGATTCCTTCCCAAGAAAGTGGTTGTTATACCTGTTTCTTTGAAATGGGGCCCAAGCCCAGATGTACCAGGTCCATGCTGAGAGTTGGACAATATTTGCTGGTGAATTCAGGCCTTGGTCTGATCTCTGCTTGAACCCAGTTTTCTAAAATATGTGCTGGCTGATGTTTATCGAGGGTGTGCTGACGGCTTCATGTATGCTATCATGTTTGCTCTCCATAACAACCCAATACATTAAAAATTTTCACCATCCCGTTTGTGGATGAGGACATCAAGGCCAAAAGATGTTACATAACTCACTCAAGGTCACTCGGCTAAGAAGTGGGGACCTGAGATGCAAGGGCAGGAAATCTCTCCCCAGAACCCCATCATTAGCCACCTGACCTTTGGTCTGTGCTGGTCAGGACAGCCCCCTCCCACGTCTCACTGCTTTGTATCTCAGGGAACTACATTTCCCAGGCTCCCTTGCTCTCAGACTCCTGGGTAAGCTCAGCCAATGGGAGACACTGGTGCAGCTGGGCAGGGCAAGAGGAGGGAAAAGCTGGAGCATTCCTCCTTCTCTCTCTCTCTCTCTCTCTCTCTCTCTGCTCCTCTCCTGTGGGAATGTCCCTCCCTCCATGGTCCCTGTTCCCAGCAGACAGGACCACGAAGGTGCCAGCTCTCACCAGGTAGCCCTGGCCCTGGGTTCTATGACACCATTCCCTCCTTTGTTCCTCCAGCCCAGGGAGTGCTGGTGACATTCTGCTCTTGCTAATCCAGGTGGCACCTCACTGTCCCTACTTGATGTCTCCACTCAACCACCACCTACAAATCCACACCCCCATATTAAATCCTCTCTGTAAAACACCTGGAGTGGCTGCTGTTTGTAGAAGGGACACAGAGCTCCTGAGAAGAACGGGTGGGAGGGAGTGTGGACGTGCAGTGAGTGCAGACCATCTCCATGGCGTCACCGTCCATGCCTAACAGACACTGGCTCTCTTTACCCTCACAAGAAAACCTCATAAGCGGGTGTCATCATTAGCCCCATTTTATGAGGAGGAAAGTCAAGCAACCTGCTTGTCTGACAGAGAACAGAGATAAGATCCAGACCTTCTCTTCTGGGCACCAAACCTGGAGCCCTTGGCCCTGCACCCCAGTGCTGCCCCAAGTCCACTGCCTACCCAGGTCCCATCTGTGCCTCACGGGATGAGCTCACGCACCCGATGAAAACAAGCCCTAAGCCCTTACCACCACCCGTGGAGAACATCACTCCCGCCACGTTCTGTCCCTTGGACTCTGACCACTTCTGAGTCCCTGGGCCTCTGGTGGCCGCACCGTGTGGCCTGGGCTGGTCGCCCTGAGCCCAGAGCTGCTGTGGCAGCCCCAGATTTATGGCTTTGTTATTACTGTGTTTTGGAGTTTTTACAGCCCCGCGCTCCCTGGAGAATCCCAGCGCTTTCTCTAGGACGTATCAATCAGACGGCAGAGGAAATATCCAAAATGCTGGGAACATCCTGTGTCATAGTGTCTCCCCGGCCCCCAGGTACCGGCAGCCTTTTGTTTGCAGCCAGGGGGAGGAGGAAACTGATAAAGGGCAGGGGCTGGGGGGAGGCCGCAGCCGGCACCTCTGTGCCCTGGCTTGTCCTCCCCCACTACAATGTCCCCAGCTTCCTGACCAAAACAGTCATCACCTTGGGTCCTCTGATGTGCAGCCAGCGCTCACGCCGGAGCGAGCCCTCTTAATTAGCCTCTCACTCACTCTGGGGCAGGACGCTGACTCCGCAAGGAACCAACACACTCGCCAGTGGGGTCCAGGGGGGTTTCGCCCACACGGAAAACAAGACCCCATTGTCCTGCAGCTGCCCCTCCCCCACTGCCCGCCTCCCTCTCCCAGAATCCTCTGGTCCATGGCTCACTTGGGGAGATTTGGTGAAATTCTGAGGGGGGCCAAGGTGGGAGGGGAGAAATGGGCCTGGGTACAGGCGGAAAGATGAGAAAAGAGAGCAAGTTAGTATCACAGTTAGTGCCTATTAATAAACACACACAAATAGTGAAAGAAATAAGGATCAAAATAAAGAGGTCTGGAACCATAAACACTAAACGGTTAAAGTGTGGTTTTCTTTGATGGGTGGGAACAATTCTTTGTTTTTGCCTTTTTTTCCCTTCAGATTGTTCTATATTATTTAGAAAATATTTAATGAGCATCTATCATTTTTTATAGAAAAATTATAGTTGTTTTGATTTAAGAAGTGTAACGTTGATCATCTCCTCTAAGTTTCCTGCCAACGAAGCAAGAAGCAAAGAGGTATTTGGGAGGAGTGAGTGTGTAGACCCTGCCGCCCCGTCTCCCTGTCATGTGGGTGGGACAGCTTCTTGGTCCCTCCCGTCCACCGGTTCTAGATGCTTCCTCGTCCTACTTGGAGGGAGGAATGGCTCTTACGGGACCCCTGTCCTGGAGCCATATCCCCCTTTGCAGTCACAGCCCTCACGAAGCCCCCAGACCAGAAGCGGCAAATGCGAGACCAGAGAGCCCCGCCCCCCCATCCCCCAGTGTACAGTACGGGGCCAGGTGCTCTCAGGACTCGTGGGCCAGGCCTCGGTGAGGGCCCAAGCCTCATCAGCCAGCAGCCAGGTCCACAAGCTCACCTCTTGGGCTTTGCGGTCACAGGCTGGGCCCCGGGTGGGCAAGGGCTGGATGGGGACCGAGGCACCAGGGTCACAGCTCAGCCTCCTGCCTTTTAAAGAGAGGCCATCCAGGTATTGGGCCCGGTGTCCCACCCTGAGAAACAAATGTGACCTGTCCTCTGACCTCCAGCTCACTCTCCTCCCCGCGGACCCGTCCCCAAACCCAGGGCCCTGAGTCCCTGTCTAGGCAGCTGCGAGGCCATGCCTGCGCCTTCAAGCGCAGGTTTTCCGCTTCCCCAGTGCAGGCTGCTGCTAAAAATACATCGTTATTGACGGGCACCGTGTGGAGGGCTGTTTTCGCTGTAGGCAAAGCACAGTGGCGCCATTCATAATTTTGGCATTAAGGGGCAGAAGAAATGCCCCTCCATGGTGACAGATGTCCCCACGTCCAGATTCCAGTCTGACCCGGGCCTCTGAGTTGGCGCAGGGCATCGGTGATGGTGAGCTGTGTGCAGATCGGGCTTCCCTCCGTGTACAATTCTCCTCTGGAGCAGCCTCCCAGAGTCCCTGGAAAGTGTGCCTTTTGTGGCGAGGGAGTTCCCCAATCCCTGAGCAATGGTGTGTCCACGCTTCACCTGCTTCATCTCACTCGATTCACCCAACAGCATCGTCCATGAGGAAGTACCATTCCCATTTCAGAGAGGGAAACTGAAGCAACACTTCCCAGCTCAGAGGCTTTGCAACTGCTATTCCTTCTACCCGGAATTCTTTTCCATGTGATCATCACACAGTGGACCAGTGAGTCAGGCATGCGAAGCACACAGAAGTCTGGATGCCCTAAGGCATCACCCTGGAGGGACCACATAGGGAGAGAGATGCCCGAGGAGCTCCAGCTGCCCCAAGGCCCAGCTGTGTGAGTCCTCCCAGCCCAGCTCCTGGGAGAAAAGAAGCCTCTGGGATGAGCCCATCTACTGGCAGCTGTGTGAGACCTGAGCGAGAACCTCCTGGCTGAGCCCAGGCAACCCCTGGACTGGTGAGCCACAGCTTTGGGATGGTTTGTTACGCAGTGACAGCTGACTGGAACAGACCTGCGAGGCTGAGCCCCACCGTGCTTCCTGGGGAGAGGGCATCCAAAGCCGACAAGCCGCTGGGAAGAGACTCATGTCCCAGCTGAGTCTCCCTTAGCAAGAGCCCTGGGGGACTCTGGCTTGCCTTCTCAGCTGCCGCTCAGGAAAGCGCCGGGCGCCAGGGCTGTGGGAAGGCTGATAACACTGAGAGGGGGGCTGTGTGACTCTGCAGACGGCGACGATGTAGGGAGGGAGACAGCAGCCCATGTCTCTACCTGAATCCATAAAAGGCTTCTAAGAAGGAAAACAAGGAAGCCATGCCTGAGTCCAGCGGGCGTCAGGATTTTTCACGTGCTTTCCCCTTCTGCCCTCCCCGCCATCTCATGAGTTAGGTGTTATCACAACTCCCCTCTAGAGAGGAGACTCAGAGACCTAGAGTAAGGTGTCCAAGGGCACAGCCGTGACTACCAGAGCTCGGATTCAGACCAGGTTTGTCTGATTCCGCTTTCCCCGCCCATAACAAAATCACATGGGAGGAAGGAGAGGGCAGAGGGTCCACACTGTGGGACCCACAAGCCAAAATACTATGTACAGAGGTACCCAAGTTAAACACAGTACAGCTTAGAATTCTGGGGTTTGCTCTCATTGGGTTCAATACTTGTTCTTCCACTGAACAATCTGGAAACATATGGCAAGCTTCAGGTGGCATAAATGAAGAGACTGGGCAGGTGGGCCATGGGAGCCAGGGGTCCAAGTGGTCCCCTGCAACAGAGAAAAGAGTTAGACCACAGACCTGGGCCCCATCCCCTCTGCTCATCCTGTTCTGTGAATTCAAATCTTGCTCCAAAGAGCAGGGCCAGTTAGTTGAAAGCCAGTGCAGGACCTGCTTTGTCCACGATGAGCCTTTCACACTCTCCATGCTAGTTCCTTAAAGGTGAGAATCAGGACCTCGGGGCTCCCTTAGAAAGAGCCCACGGGAGCTCACGTCTTCCCTTTTATCCTCATTGCTATCGTCATCCTCGTTGTGAAGATGTCAGAAACTCAGTTATCCAAGGAATCAGGTTAAATAAGAAAGTATGTGCCTTTAAGTACCTCAAAGTTGGGGACAAAAGCAAAGTCACAGGCATCTCACTCTGGGCCTGCGGACTCACAGCTTAGGCACGTATATAACCCTTCGCCATTTTCAGAGACAGAGCTAATACGTCAGCAGTGGCCTGGGACCTGTAATCCAAAGGGGTGGCTTATAGTCCTGGCCACACCCCCGCTTCCCTGAGCAAGTTGTCCCATGTCTCTGAGCCTGAGTTTCCTCTTCTGTGCAGTGCAGCAACGAGATGGATGGGATGACGGTCCTTTCTAAATCCATAGTTTGGCTGAATAAGCCAGAGCAGGAGACTGGAGGAGATGTGTCCAGCCGTAGGGAGGCAAACAAAGCCATGAGGACACAGAGTTGCCGAGGGGGCAGCGGTCGAGAGCCAGGTCTTGGGCAAGTTCACTATTTTCATGCTGGCGTGTGACCCTCAGCCAGCCACTTGACTGTCACAGGCCTGTTTCTCTCTCTGTCTGAACTGGGGTAACAATGCCTACTTCCCAGGGGAGCTCTGAAGGTTAAACAAGGTCATAGGTCAGAAATGCCCAGCACAGCGCCGGGCCCGGAGGGAGCACCCGAAGCCTCGGCGTGAGATGAGACAGCAAGCCGCGGTCACCGTTCAACCCAGGCGACACAAGCCACCCCACAACCGAGGGCCACAGAACAAGTATTCTATTATGTGCCTGGACTCTGCAGGTCAGGAATTTGCTTAGAACACAGCAGAAAGGGCTTTTCTTTGACGCACACCTTTGGGGGCCTCAGCTGGGAAGATTCAAATGGCTGGGGTGAGGTGAGGGAATGCGGATGTCCAAGGACTTGAATCTTCTGGAAGCTTCTTTAGTCACACACCTGGCAACTGGCCTGGGACAACTGGGAAGAGGAAGGCCCGCTGGGACTGTTGATGGAATGTCAGCGTGTGGACTCCGTGCACAACTCGAGCTTCCTGACAGCATGGCAGCCTCAGGTCGGTTGGACTTTGTGCACGGCCGTCAGGGCTCCAAGAGCAAACGTTTCCACAAACAAGGCAATGGTTGCACAGCCTTTGTTGGCGCAGCCTTGGGAGACACGGAGCATCACTTCCACTGCATCCTGCTGCTCAGTCACCAGCCCACCCCGTTTCAAGGGGGAGGTCACGGGCCCACCTCTCCAAGGTGTGGTGTGTGCAGCTGTGTGTGCAACTGCCACACAGGGACACTCTGTACGGCCCAGTGGCCTCCATCTCATTCAGAAGGAAACCAGAGCCCTTACCAAGACCACCTGGCCTGCCCAGCCCACCCCTGCCACCTGGGCCTCTCTCTGACCACACTCCCATGGCCCCCTCCACTCCGGCCATGCCAGCTGCCTGGCTGAGCACATGCGCCCCCAGGGCCCCGGCCTGCCCGTTCCTTCTCCCTCACTGAGGTTTCTGCTCTAACTGCATCTTGTCAAGGAGGCCGACCGCCTTATGTGGCTAAAAGAACATCCCATCTCTCTCCACCCCTCACTCACGCTGTTGGTGTTCCCAGGACTTACTGCCCCCCACGTTTCAGAATGGCTACCCACAACACACACTCAGCTACAGCTCCGCCGAGAACAGGACTCGATTCACAGCTGTATGCCCAACACCTGGAACAGGGCCTGGCCCTTAGCAGACGTGCAACCAATGTTTGCTGAATGAATGAACGAACGGGTGACAGAGCCAGTAGTTGATCTTGAGTTCCAAAGGAAAGGGCCCAGCCAGAGATAACGCCGGCCCCCGCCTGTGCCCTGAGGGGCTCCCCCCCGGACTAACGACACCAGCCCGCCTTCTCCCTCAGCTTCTCCTTCCCCAAGACTGTTTTGGGAAGGTCCGCCAGGCCCAGCTAGCTGCAGAACGCGACTGAGATCAGGGTGTCTGTCTGCATTTGATGGAAGACCCTGCACCCAGGAATGCTAATCCCACGGCTCTGATAAGAAGTCACAACTGGACGCAAGGTGTGACAGGCAGACGAACTTTCCCCAGGAGAGGTGGGCATCCTTAAACACTTAATATACCATATATTCATTGGAAAACAAACGAACACAGACTACAGGGACACAGCTGAGAAACCACTGCGGGCGGGGAGGGCGGGGAGCAGGCGAATTCTGCGGAATCCCAACACCCAAGAACAGCACACATTTTTAACATGTTCGTGTGATTCCAGATGTTTTGGGTGACAAACGCTTTTTGACCTTTCCACTGAATATATACACAGAGAAAAGCACGCCCATCATAAGTGTACAGGTCAGTGACTCTTTGCCAACCAAGCATGCGTGTGACAGCGTCCGCGGGGAGTTTAAACACAGAAGGTAGAGGTGGGGCTAGTCCCGCTCTGCTTTGGCCTCCGTTCGCACAGACCCCGCCCCCCACCCAAGCCTGCTCCCGCACACATCAGCCCACCTCCTTTCCAGGGCAGGCCGCCCACCCAGAAAGAGCTCAGGTGGCATCTCAGGGGCTCCCGCGGGCAGTCACGGTTTTCCGCGGTGTACAACACGAGTGTGTCTCCCCCAGCTGGACTGGAGCCCCCAAGGGCAGGTCTGCCAGGCCAGCTCTGCCCCGCAGCCCCCAGCCCCTGGCCCCAGGTCCCACTCCAGAGCTTCAAGTCTCCTTCCGAGAGACTCATAGCTAGCGCGGTTTCCTGAGGCCGCAGGGGCCCTGGCACCACAGCTCCCCCACCTCCCAGCTCCCCCACGGGCTCCAGGAGAAAGCGGGAGCTGCCCCCAGCCCACTTCCTCCCACTGAGACTTCATGGCACAGCCCAGCCAGCCAGGACGCAGGGAAGCTACCAGCCCCTCAGCCCTGTAAAAAGCATTCTGTCAAAGAATTTGAAAAACGCGTCTCATATTCAGAGTTTGGAGAAGGAGCAGGGATGTAAAACACATCAGTCCCTCAGTGGCTGTCCAGAAGCCGGGGCATCGGGTCCTGACAGACGGTCAGAGAGCCCTCGGGGGCCTGGCGGCCAGGTGGAGAGAGGCTCCGGCCCAGCACTGCGTGCCCAGAGGGGAGGCCCTCAAGGCATGGTGGGAACCAGGGACACACAGGGTGGAGAGGCGAGAGTCCGAGAGGAATGGGCCTGGGAACGCTGCTGACAGAGCACCTGGCCAGCTGGGGTGTCTACACGTGGGGGAGGGAGACGGAGAAGGAGGGGGCTTCCACATGGGCACAGGGGGTTAGGGGGGCACCACCGACTCTTGGCTCTGCAAAGTCCATCGGCTGATTCCCCAGGGCCTTTGGACTCACCAGTCCTCAGCCTGGGACCTTCCCTAAGTCTTACACTGTTTGTCTCATTTCATTTTAGCCGATGCCACCTCCTCCAACAAGCCTCCCCCGGTAGCACACTCTAAAGACGTGCCCCCAACATTACGGCCATATGTACGTGCACACACACGGGCCTGCATGGGCACTTGCACGCACAGCTGTGCACACAAACAGGCGTGTGTGTACACAGTCGCACACACACACACACGCACACTGCAATACAGCGAGGTGATTAGAAGACAGGGCTCTGAAACCACGCTGCCCTAGTTCAACTCCTGCCTGTGCTATGTGACCTTGGGTAGGTGACTTGACCTCTCTGTATCCCGGTTTCCCTGTAAGTGAAATGGTGGAGGATACTACTGCCCACTTCCTAAGACTATTGGGGGAATGTTAGAAGAGCTAACGGGTGTGCAGGACTCAGCCTGACTTTGCAGGGTTAGGACACAGCGAGGCAGCTGGCATGCTCACCCATCAGCACTATGCGAAGTTATTTTAGCTGCTTGTTTGCTAACTACTCATGCACCTTCCCTCCTTGTAACGTAAGCTTCGTGGGGGCAGCCTGGCCTTCAGTGGAGGGAGACAAATAATAGTGGGAGAGACGAGACGCTGATGAGGGAGTCTTCCCAGCCCCCTCCCTGGGAGCCTGGTCATGCACAGACCGCACAGGCCACACGCAGAGAAGGCCACTGTGACTAGGGGCACAGCACCACCGTCGCGACATATGACGGGTACGAGCCATCGCCCGGGTGCCGAGCGCTGCGCTAGGTCAAAATCTCATTTCATCCTTGAGACGAGCCTGTGAGTTGGGTCCTTTAACAATCATTTTTCAGAAAAGGGAAATGGAAAACCAGAGAGGGTAAGCAAGGTAGCCAAGGTCACACAGCTGTTAGCAGTAACGACTATTTGGAACTCAAAACATTCCACACTCATACTCCTGTGGCGTGGGTGATAAAAAGTCTTGCCTTCTTTTCTGGCTACACTGGATACACATTTTCTCTTTGAACCTCCCAACGACCCTATCGGCAGGCCCTACTACGATCTCCTTACTAGCAAGTTAACTGCGGCTTGGGGCAGTCGGTGACCCCCTCAGAGCACCCCCCCCCCCCCCCGGAGTCACAGTGTGTGGCCGAGCCTGAGTCAAACCCAGGCCTGCCCCCAGGGTCTCGTGCACTCTGCTGCGACCTTCACCGTACCCTCCCCCATCCACACGGAGGCAATGGGGCTCAGGGAGGACAAAGGACACGCCCAAGCCCCCAGGGCATCAGCACTGTGCAGTGAGGACCAACCCAGGCCCTGTTCCAGCGTCCATCCGCCCTACCCAGCACAGCGATGCTGGATCTTGGGATTCTGGCCCACCGTTTCCTGGGACACCCGCCCGGATGGTCACAGTCACGGTGGGAAGCAGGTTCGTGGTCGCCTTCCCTTTCCCGATTCCTCCCAGTGGGTTAGCGAGGAGCAGCTCCCAGCCCTCCCCTCAGAGCCCCCAGCCCGCTCTGTCCCCAGGGACCCCCCCACTGCCGAGGTGATCAGTGAGAATGACGGCAGCCAGCTGCTCACTCTGGCCCCAGGGAGACAACGCTGCTTCAGTGACACGCTTGGAGCGTTCCCCACGGTCCTCGGCCGGAATCACCGGGTGGCCAGGCCCCAGGAATCTGCCTGCTTGACGGAATCAAATCCACCACTGCGCTGCCCACGCTCGGGACCCGGGGGGTCTCTTGGAATAAGGTTTACAGGCAACTTCTGGATTTGATTACAAGGAAATCTGCTCCCCATCTCAACCCCTCAACTCTCCCTGCCCTCCACTGCAGGAATGTGACGCTGGCTGATTTCTCAGCAACTCCCTCATTTCTCGCAGAGACTAGGCTGGGAGCCAATATTCCACCTAGCTTGGGCACCTCACGGATTACAGGGCAACTGAAAGAAACCGTCAGACTTCTGAGCATATCCTAGGTGAGGTACGAGTTTCCTAGGGCCGCTGCAAGAAACAGCCACAATAGAAATTTATTGTTTCCCAGTCCTGGAAGCCAGAAGTCTGATATCAGGGTGTGGGCAGGGCCAGGATCCCTCCGGAGGACCTTGGGAGGGTCCTTCCTGCCTCTTCCAGCTCCTGGGGCTCCAGGCGCCCTTGGCTTGCGGCCGCTTCCCTCCAGCCTCTGCCCCGGCCTCCATCTTCACATGCCCTCTCCCTGCGTGTGTCTCTTCTGTGTCTCATATAAGAAACCTGTCACTGGATTCAGGGCCTGGCCAGGCAATCCAGGATGACCTCATCTCAAGATGCTTCGTTTAATCCCATCTGCAAAGATGCCATTTCTAAATAAGGTCACATCCACAGGTTCTGAGGATGAGGACACGGACGTATCTTTTTTGGGGGGTGGGGGGCACCATTCATCCGGCTACAGTGAGTTTTCTCCTTCCTTCTGAGCAAGTGCACAGAGGCCCATCACCTCCCGGGGCTGTTCCTGGGAAGAACTGAGCTGGCAGGTGGCGGGGGGTGGGGAGGGGCATGCACTGTGGCCTCAGGTCTGCACCCTCAGGAGACCTTGGTCCTGCCACCATCCTCTGTGCTCAGAGCTGAGGATGCAGCGTGAACCACAGCCCACTGAGGCCCGGCCTTCTCTGAGTTTACAGGCCGGTGGGGGAAACAGACCGTAAACAAACATGAGAATGAATGGATAAACAAATACGTGTAACGTGGTGATAAACACTACAAAGAAAAACACATCAGGGTGAGGCTAGAGAATGAAGGAACAAGAGTGCCTCTTTAGACAGAGCGCTCACTGGAAGTCTTGATGACGACCAAGCTGCAGAGGTAAGAAGTGGGTCCTGAAAATGGCCGGGGGCTTTTGCAGGCAGAGGACGGCGCCGTGCAAAGGCCCTGTGGTAGGACTGCACTTGGCAGAGCAGCAGGGAGGCCAAGGGGTCAGGGGGACGGTGAGGCAGGATCATACAGGGGCTGAGGAGCCCCAGGGAGGGTTTTTTAATTTTCCCTAACTGTGCACAGAAGCTGCTGGAATGCGTCCAGCAATAAGTGATAGAGTTGGATTTGCCTTCAAGGGGGTCACTCTGGACTGTGAGTGGACAGTAGAGTCCAAGGAGGAATAAGCAGGGAACTGAGGGAAGCCTCGGGGCAGGCGGGGGGCGGGGCATGGCCTGTGAGTCAGCTTTGGGCAAAGCTCGAATCCTGCTTCTGGCCCTGGCACCTCATCTGTGCAGTGAGAGGTTAAATGGGAGATCCCCACAGACCACACTCAGCCACGCGGGAATCACGCAGAATTGTACACCTATGTCCCTGTGCCCCGTAAGGAACAGGACGGCACAAACTGTCTCCACCTGAAACAATCAATCAACAGCCCCATCTCGGAGCATCTTATGGGAAGTTGGGCCAGGAACAGGGCTTTCCCACCTCAGCACTGTTGACATCTGGGGACGGAGGATTCTTTGTGGGGGACCGTCCTGAGCACTGTGGGGTGTTGAGCAGCTCCTCTGGCCCCCACAGTAAATGCCAGTAGCACCCCCTCCCCCGGTTACAACAACCAACACTGTCTGCAGACATCGCCAGTGTCCGCCGTGGGGTGCGATCACCCATTAGAACCCCTGTCCTGGGGGATGGTCGGCACCGTCTGGCACAGCACAGGGCTCCTGGTCCCCCCAGACCCAAGCCGGCCCTCAGACCTTGGTGGGGACAAGAGTGCTTTCCTGGGCTCCGGTGGGGCGAGAAGGAGGCCACTTGCCCAGAGCCTGGCACCCAGCAAACCCTGGGTGCTCCTAGATACCCCCGTCATCACCACTGGGTCCCAAGGGCCCATGCTCTCATCCTTGTCTGTGACCACCCAGCCCTGTGGCCCGGCGGGTAGCCTGCCCTCTGACGTACAGACTTCTCAGCCCTGAAGCAGGACCGGTGATAGAATGAGCTGGTGTGTGTGGACCAGCACCTCCTACCCTCGGTTCTCGACCCCAGAGGCCCGCCGTGCCTCCCAGCTCTACCCCCGACGCCCCCTCCGTGTCTGCAGCTACTCTCTCGGGACCCTCCACACCCCTTCCATGTCCAGCAGCCGTGGACAGTGGGTGCAAAGGAGGGTGGCAAGAGGACTGTGTTTGGGCCGTGTGACCAGCTGCAAACCAGGACGGGTTCCCGGAACACCCGCTACCTTGGTGGGTGACGGGCTTTGATGGTCTGCCAGGAATGATAGCCAGGCCCTATTTGCTTCCCTTATCTGAGTGTTTTGCACCACTATTACCTCCTGGCCCCTGTGTCCCCTTACGGTGGTTATCAGCAGGCAGCCACGGCATCCGCTGCGAGGTGAAGCCCGCAGTGACCTTTCCCACACCCACCTGTCTGCACTGAAGATCGAGGCCCCCTCCCTTTACCTGGACCTTCCAGATGGTCACCCCCCAAAGACCTGTCCTCTGTTAGAATTTATCTCTGTCCCGGGAGTGCTCTAGAACCCTGTCATTTCCAAGAAAGAGCCCCAGGGATGTGAACGTTTACGGGTGAGGAGGAAGCTCG
The DNA here is from genome assembly GCF_002837175.3 of Physeter macrocephalus. Classification (NCBI taxonomy): domain Eukaryota; kingdom Metazoa; phylum Chordata; class Mammalia; order Artiodactyla; family Physeteridae; genus Physeter; species Physeter macrocephalus. The sequence goes on along the minus strand of NC_041230.1, from coordinate 53,418,550 downwards.
GCTGTTTTCTGTTTCCAATAAGCCAGCTCATTAGAACCACCTGGTGTGTGAGTGTCCTGGGGCGGCCGTAACAAAGGACCACAAGCCGGGCGGCTTAAACAATGTCCTCTCCCACAGTCTGGAGGCCCGCAGTTCTGAGATCAGGATGTCATGTCAGCAGGGCTGATTTCTTCTGGGGTCTGTGAGGAGGCCCAGCTCTGGGTGGTGTGCTGGCAATCTTTGGGCTCCATGGTTTGTAGCTGCACCACTCTAATCTCTGCCTTCATCCTCACATGGCTGTGCGTGTCTCTGTATCAAAATGTCCCTTTTATAAGGACACCAGTCACAAGATTAGGCCCACTCTAATCTTAACTCAGTCTTAACTTGACCCTCATCTGCTGACAACAACCCTATTTCCAGTAAGGTCACATTCACAGGTACCGGGGGCGGGACAGGACTTCAACATCGTTTGGGGGGACACGATTCCACCCCTAAGGTAAAATAATACGTCAGAAGTCTTGTCCCACCCCGATCAAGTAAAGCAGGGTGTGTAAGGGGAGGCCGGGTGATTCCAGTGTGGAACGCGTGAACTGCTGCCCTAGCCCATGAGATGTGGGGAAACTGAGGCTCCAAAGCAGGAGTGAGACGCCCACGGTCACCTGCTGGCACGGGCAGCTTGCCCCTAAGCTCTCCCCCTCCTAGTTCGTGCCACGTCCTCGGCAATAGGCTTCCTGTGCCAAGCCGGGTCGGGGGCCCCTGCCCCCAAGCCCGCACGATGGAAGCACAAGCACCCACGGCTGAGCCCAGGGCTGGGCTCCGTGTACCACTTTCCAAACTAGTACTCTGTGTTCTTTGGGTTTTAGCCTCACAGCCTTAAATGGTGCGTGGGACTGTGGTCTAAGATTCAGAGAGGCAAATTCACTTAATGTCGCACAGCCCAGTAGGGGCAGGGGGATGGGGAAGCATTCCAACCCAGGCCCATCCAGCTCCACGGACGCACAGGCTCCCCAGCTGATACTGCCCAGGAAAGTCAAGGCTGCTGGTGCTGGTCTGTTGCAGACAGTTATGGGACACACTTGACCAAGTGATGGGAATCTTCCTGTGGTCGATTCAAGACTAGCTCAGAACGAGACAGACCCATGCTCTAGTCCCAGCTCTGCCACTTTCTAGCTGCGTGGCCTGGGGCAAGTCACTTAAGCCCTCTGTGCCTCAGTTCCTTCATCTGTAAAAGAGGCATGAGAGCAGCACCTATCGCTCAGGGTTGCTGGGGGATCAGACACATTAACATGAACAACACGCTTCTCACGGTGCCCTGAGACACGTCAGCTCTATCATTGCTGAGGGCAGGTCGCGGCTGCGCAGAGCTGGGCCCACTTGTCCTACAGCTGCTCTCCCCACATTTATGTTTCTGATCAGCTCCCGGCCCGTCCCCACTCGCACCCCCCATGGACCCATGACATCTCACTCCAAGGCCTGTCAGAGCTACTATTAAGGTGATAAATCTCCCGCCAGCCCTTGCCTGCCCTCCCTCCTCTCTGCACGGAGACTGTGCTGTTATAAATGTGTCCGGCCTGTGAAACCTAACCCACCGTGCCCTGTGAAGGGGGCGGCATCTGCACCTACCGGCACTTTATCTGACTGGAAGCCAATGCCTGTGCCGCCCCCCAACCCCAGGCTCCAGGGGACGGTCTTGCCAAGAGGGGCTTTGCTGCTGATTCTAATCTGGGCGCACCACCAGGGTGGTCAAGATTCCACAGAGGAGGGCCAGGTGCAAGCTACAGCAACCATAGGAGTTAGCACAGTGGGAGATGAAGAGGTGAGTGAGTCCCCAGCCTGTGCTCTGGAATCTGTCTTGCCGTGTGTTTTGAGCAATGATAACATTCTCATCTGTTCTTTGGTAAAAGGAACTTACTGGTTTATATAACAGAACAGCCCAAGAGTAGTTTAAGGGTTTCAGGCATGGCTTGCTCCAGGATTTAAACAATGTCTCCAGAAGCTGACCTTGTCTCCATTTCCAGACTGCATCACAGGTTCTAGGGACTTGATGTGACGTCTTTTTTCAGGGGGAGGGGCATTTCTCCACATACTACATGCACACATACAGGGTGCAAAAAATGCCTTGCCACTGGCACAAACAACAAAAATGGTTACTGTTGCTAAGGACAAAAACTGATATTTGATTTTGACCCTCCGGTTTATGAAGCCCTGGGCCTGGAAACTTTATTTAACAAATAAGTACTATTTATGAAGTACTTACTACATGTGATCTACTTGGAAGCTCTTACCTGCTTTCCAAGGTGGGGGCTACAAACCCATTTTACTTATGAGGAAAACTAAGAGTATTTAATTTGGCCAAAGGCAGAGTATAGATTAAGCTGGATGCCATCTGACTCTAGAGCCTGTGTCCTTTTCAGTACGTCCCCCTGCTTCCCTTGTCTGAAAATCCATCATTGGAAGATGAATTAATTTCAATGCTATGCATTAATAAACCTGAGAACTCACGACATGCTGCACTGGGTTACTACTTTCCTACGCTCACTGACTCAACAAATATTAAGGCATCTTTCCATGCAGCCAGACACGATGGTCATGTAGAGAAGGAAAGGCATTTTTCTCTGCCCTCAAGAAGCTTAGAATCTGATGATAAAATATGACTGCTGCAACCCATGTACTCCACGTGAAAATTCTACAGGCAGGCATGATACTGATTGCTCTGTTGGTGATGAGGACACTGAGGGTCAAAGAACCTCCCCCCCGGCAAGTCAGTGAACAGCAGAGCCAGGGTTTACCAGCCCTATATCTTGTCCCCCTTCAATGGTTGGTAGCTGTGTTCTTTTGTTGAAATGCTGTGAATTTTTTTAATGTGAACTTGGGAAAGTTAATTAACCTCTCTGAACCTCCCTTTTTTTTCTATAAAAAAAGGATGTATCTGTTAGGAAGTCACTACAAGTGACAGAAAAACCAACCTCGAAATGCCCTAAGAAAAGCAGAGAATTAACTGGTTCACATAACTGAACAACGTTGGGGTACAGCCACTTCACATACACCTGGACCCCTGCGGAAACAATGTCAGCACGAATGCGGTTTTCTCTCTCCATTTGCCAGCACCTCAATTTTGCATCCATGCTCAGGCCTGTTCCAGCCTCAAAGGGTGGCCACATCTGTCCAGATTCTAGTCCAGCAGGAGAGAGGACGTGTCCTCCTTCAGCCTAGGCTCCCTGCATGGTCTCCAGGCATCTTCCAGCTGGGCTGCCCCAGTCATTCATCCGCCTGTGAACCAAGCAGGCTGGATGGGGTGAAATGACCGGCTGAGCCTGGGTGAGTCTAAAAATCAGGGATGTTATCCAAAGAAGGAGAGACGGATGCAGGGACGTACATACATAACAAGCACCCACACAGAAGGGCTCAATGCTCTCTGCTCTGAACGCGCGCTGAAATCACTTGGGGCAGTTTGCAAACATGCCAGTGCCTCCTAGGCCCTGTGTAAGATGAGGTACATCAGAACCTTGGGAAGGGGACCAGATGCTGTGCTTTATCAGCTCCCCTGCTGGCGCTGCTGGGTAGCGAGAACGAGAACAACAGCTCACGTACTCGACTGAGTTTTACTTTAAAGAACAGTGTCTTAGTCTGCTTGGGCTGCCACAACAAAACACAGGAGACCGCTGGTTTAAACAACAGACATTTATCTTTTTACGACTCTAGAGCCCAGGAAGGCCACTCTCAGGGTGGCAGCGTGGGCAGGTTCTGTGAGGGCCCTTCTCCTGGCGCGTGGATGGCCGCCTTCTCCCTGTGTCTCTTCCTCTTCTTACAAGGACACTGATCCCACCAAGAGAGCCCTGCCCTCATGACCTCTCTAATTCTACTTCCTTCCCAAAGGCCCCATCTCCAAGCACCACCACGTTGGAGGTAAGGGCTTCAACATATGAATCTGGGGAGGGGGGACAGAATTCAGTCTATAGGGAACGGGGTGGCACCATATTGTTACTATAAACCCACGAATGATGCTAAGATAAGGTATGAGAAATGAATATTCTTCTACTTAATAAAGTAAACGTCACGATGATGATGATATAGGGGCAACAGGCATGGAATCTAAACATGCACTGAGAGGCCTTCTCCATTAAATGGACTCACTCAGATGTCCGCTGAGCGGTCCAGTAAGCGACTGACCCCACTGCAAACTCTTTTTCCACTCGGTATTAACAGAGAAGAGGGCCAGACATGGTAAATTACTTGGAGCCTTAAGATGACCCAGTTGGAGTCCCCCTGTGTGAGCCCACCGGCTGCCTGGTGACTGACGGGTAGACACGTGGTACAATCCATCACGGGGGCCTGACTGGGGAAAGACAGATCAGTGGTGGAGCTAAAACAGATGTCGGGCGGGAGGGGCGCTGAAGGAGACTGGAGAGCCAGCCTGGGGGCCCAGCTGAGTGGCAGCGCCAGGCATTGGGACACCATCTGCCTGACGGCTCATCGGAAGTGGTTCTTCTCGATGGCCACAATCTCAGGTGTTGCTCTCTTTAGAATAAGCGATTAAATACTTAAATATTATTGTGACATCAAGATAGCTATAATGAACAAATGCCAAATTTTCAGAAAAATTGAAAATATACTTTTTCATTATCAGTATATTTGGGGTCAATTACTGTCATTTTGCTGTAGGGTCCAATGCTATTCATACTTGAGGGAGCCTTAGTGACATCACTTGTACATCCTATGTGGGGACCCTCACCATAAAGAAGACCTCAGCCAAAACACCGAAAAAACTATTAGCGCAATCTTCACACCGTGTTAAGAAATACATCTGGGGCTTCCCTGGTGGCGCAGTCGTTGAGAATCTGCCTGCTAATGCAGGGGACGTGGGTTCGAGCCCTGGTCTGGGAAGATCCCACATGCCGCGGAGCAACTGGGCCCATGAGCCGCAACTACTGAGCCTGCGCGTCTGGAGCCTGTGCTCCGCAACAAGAGAGGCCGCGACAGTGAGAGGCCCGCGCGCCGCGATGAAGAGTGGCCCCCGCTCGCCGCAACTAGAGAAAGCCCTCGCACAGAAACGAAGACTCAACACAGCCCAAAAATAAATAAATAAATTAATTAATTAAAAAAAAAAAAAAGAAAAGAAATACATCTTGCCAATGGTTTCTGCCCCAAAATAACTGAAATTTAAAGCAAATCTTGACTTTTTGGTCACATTAAAAATTCCTTGATGCTGTGTTCGATATGTGTGTTTCCTACTGCAATTTCAGTGTTTCTCTAAAGAGTCTGGATTCAGGGTACTGCACAGTCCTGGAACCAGTGTCCAGGCTCGAGACTTACACTAACTGCCTGCTCTGTGGGAGAGCTGTACGTCCCACAGAATTCCAGAATGCCCAAGCTTGACCACACCCCTGGAGAAGACTTGCACCAGCAGTTTTCCGACAGCGGTCCCTAGACTGGATGCTTTGAAATCGCCTGTGAAACTCACACTCTTATGGACGCATGATCAGTCCCACTCCTCCCGAGCTGCAGGGCTTTCTGACTCAGTAGAGCTGGGGTATGTGGGGCCCAGCCATTTGTACTTTTCAAACGCTCTCGGAGGGATTGGGATGGACATCCAGGGACAGAACCCTGAGCCTGGTTCAACTTCCTCATTTTAGAGACAGGGAGTGTGAGAATCCATGAGGGGGGAGCCGACGGCCTGGGTCCGCTCGGTAAGGAGAAGAGCCTCGGGACTGTGCAACGCCAGCAGGGCCCTGGGCGTCCACTCTGCCTCAGAGCTTCACCAAGACAACGTCCGTGGGAGAAACCCCTTCTCTAAAAAACATTCGGCCAAGTCCTAAGCCTGGTCTCTGTGAATGTGACCTTATTTGAAAATAGGGCTTTTGAAGATATAATTAGTAAAAATGAAGTCAAGCTGGATTCGGATGACCCCTAAATCCGTCATGACAGGTGTCCTTATAAGAAGAGGGAGATCTGAGACAGACACAGAGGGGAGTCGTGGTGACAGAGGCAGAGATGGAGTGAAGTGGCCACAAACCACGGGCCACCTGGGGCTGGGAGAGGCAGGAAGCATCCTCCCTTAGAGCTTCCAGCGGGAGCACCGCCCTGTGACACCTTGATTTCGGACTTCCGGCCTCCAGGGCTGTGGGGCAATAAGCGCCTGCTGCTTTAAGCCCCCCAGTTTGTGTCTTTGCTACGGCAGCCCCAGGACAGTGACAGACCGACTAACTGCAGGGTCACCGGCACGACTTGCCTCACCCAGCTCTGGGCAGAAGGCAAGTGCCAACCTGGTGGCTGCAGCTTGGAGTGCAGCTGCCTCTACAGAAAATTCTGTGATATACGTCCTTCCTCCAAACACACAAAACTAGGTGTTTCCCGTAAGCAGAGATGACGGTATGGGAGGCCTCTGAGCAGCCGAGCCGGGCGTAATGTGCATGGGAGGCCTGGGCAGGCACACAATACTGCTCCCAAGCGCAGGCCTCTGTGCCAACCTCCCCATCCCCTGCAGTAGCCCCGTCGCTGAGCTGGGACGCACTTCCTCTGCCGTTGGGGGGGTGGGCGGGGCAAGAGAAGTCCCATCCAGTCCCGCAGGACGTCGGCAGCGTTCCATCCGCTCCCAGCGCCACGTGTCTGCTGAGGAGGCCAGGTTCCAGGCGGACTCACTGCCCTCAGGACCTGGCACCCCGCAACACTGGCAGTGATGGGCCAAGCCCAAGTCCCCATCAAGCGGAGGAGGCAACTTGGCGCAATGGCCAGGGGCGTGTCAGGGCCGCCCCACTGCGCTGGAACGCGACCTCCGCCGCTGACCAGGGGAGAGCTTGGGGAAGTTACTTAACTCCTCGGAGCCAAACCTGCTCATCTTCAAAAGGGGGGAAAATCGCATTTATCCCTAACGGACGGCGTTGGGAATAAGAGCCACAGTCTTAGCACAGGAGGCGTGTGTGGTGAATACGGCCGTCACTGCCGGCTTGATTCTGGCTCTGGCTGTCAGCAGCCACATCCCAGCTGTTGGGCAGCCCCTGGGCAGCTTGGACTGAGCACAGAAGGCCTTTGGAAGCCCAGCGGAAGCAGGAAGCAGGCAAAAACGAGAGGCCTCGGAAGGGGGCCCTGGGCATGTGCCGGGCTGGAAGCAGCTCTGTGTGGACAAGCACGGCCAAGGAGGCGGGAACGCCTGGAGCAACATCTGCTTCTGAAGATGGAGGTGGGGGGCGGGCAGGGAGCCAAGGTCCAGGAGCTCCGCAGGGGCAGGTCCTGCTCACAGTGCACACCACCGCTTTCTCCACCCATGCGTGTCCCGCCCCTGAGAACCTCCAGGGGCTCCCTAGCGCCCACAGGGTCAGTCCGAGTCCCTCTCAGTGCTCTCGGGTCTGGCCTCCGCTCACCTCGCCAGCTTCATCTTCGCCAGCCAGGCCCACCTGCTTGAGGTCCTCTTGGTGACCAGTGCCCCACGTGCAGGCTGGTGGTCACTCTTTCCGGGAGCCCTCCTAAGACCCTTCCACACCTGCTGGCCTTGGCTTGGCCTCCGGGGCTCAGTTCTGATGCCCCTGCCCCTCCTCTGTGTGCTCAGGGCCCACCCTATCTCCTCGGCAGCCCCAGGGCTCAGCTCAGTGCCAGGCACGTGGCAGGTGCTCAGTGAATGAATGGAATAGGCAGATTTGATTGGACTTGACAACAAGTAACTCTGAGTATCTACTGTGTGCCAGGCTGTTCTAAGTCTTGAGCTCTCAGGCTCCCATTCTGGCTGGATGCATTCAGTAAACAGGGAGATAACTGAAATATGTTTTACAGCATGCTGAGTGCTAAGAATATTAAAGAGCAGATGCATGGCCAGTTAAAACACACAAACAAAACCCCGAATTGCCAAAGCAAACTTGAGAAAGAAGCACAGAGCTGGAGATATCACTTTCCCTGACTTCAAAACATACTACAAAGCTACAGCAATCAAAACAACATGGTAAAAAAATAAAACATGGTACTGACACAAAAGCAGACACACAGATCCATGGAACAGAACAGAGGGCCCAGCAATGAACCCACACTTATAGGTTCAATTAATTTATGACAAAGGAGGCAAGAATATACAATGGGGAAAAGACAGCTTCTTCAATAAATGCTGCTGGAAAAACTGGACAGCTACATGTGAAAGAATCAAACTGGACTACTTTCTTAACTATATATAAAAACAAACTCAAAATGGATTAAAGACATAACTGTAAGACCAGAAACCAGAAAACTCCTAGAAGAAAATGGGCAGTAAGCTCTTTGACATAGGTCTTAGCAATATTTCTTTGGATCTGCCTCCTCAGGCAAGGGGAACAAGAGCAAAAATAAGCAAGTGGGATCACATTAAACTAAAAAGCTTTGACACAGCAAAGGAAACCATCAACAAAATGAAAAGGCCACTGACTGAATGGGAAAAGATATTTACAAATGATATGTCTGATAAGGGATTAATATCCAAAATATATAAAAAACTCATCCAAACAGTATCAACAAAAAAATCCAATTTGAAAAATAGGTAGAGGAACTTAATAGGCATTTTTCCAAAGAAGACATACCGATGGCCAACAGGCACATGAAAAGATGTACAACATCACTAATCATCAGGGAAATGCAAATCAAAACCACAATGAGATAACATCTCACACCTGTCAGAATGGCTACTATCAAAAAGACAAGAGGGCTTCCCTTGTGGCGTAGTGGTTAAGAATCCACCTGCCAATGCAGGAGACACGGGTTCAAGCTCTGGTCCGGGAAGATCCCACATGCCACGGAGCAACTAATCCCATGCACCACAACTACTGAGCCTGCGCTCTAGGGCCTGCGTGCCACAACTACTGAGCCTGCACGACACAACTACTGAAGCCTGCACGCCCTAGAGCACGTGTTCCGCAACAAGAGAAGCCACCGCAATGAGAAGCCTGTGCACCGCAACGAAGAGTAGCCCCCGCTCGCCGCAACTAGAGAAAGCCCGCGCACATAAACGAAGACCCAACGCAGCCAAAAATAAATAAGTAAATTTATATATATATATAAAAAAAGACAAGAAACAATAAGTGTTGGTGAGGATGTAGAGAAAAGGGAACTCTTGTGCACTGTTGGTGGGAGTATAACTTGGCGCAGCCACTATGGAAAACAGTGGAGGTTTCTCAAAAAACTAAAAATAGAACTACCATA
>NC_041230.1:53399770-53408918 GCF_002837175.3 Physeter macrocephalus | reverse complement strand
GGGCTTAGTTGCTCCGCGGCATGTGGGATCCTCCCGGACCAGGGATCGAACCCGTGTCCCGTGCATCGGCAGGCGGATTCTCAACCACTGCGCCACCAGGGAAGTCCCCATTTATTTTAAAAAGAACGTTTTAACACACACACACAAGGTGGGGAGAACAGCGTCACAGGTGAAGGATGGACCTTCTCAAGAAGGGGTAGTGGATGATGGTAGACACATCTCTACATACTTACATTGTCCTTATTTTTCTCACTTATCCTTTGGTAAAAATTAGTTATAGATCAGCTGAGCCCAAGGCCTCATATTTGTAGGACGACCACAAGTCCCCACTGGGCTGGGACGGTTAAGTTGAGGCGATTGTTAATTAATTAATGCCCACGAATTGGTTCTAATGTCTCCTTTCATTTTCCCATGGGCCCCAGTTTGGACAGTCAGTTATGTGGTCCCCCTGAGGACTGGTGGACCTCTAGTACAGCCACTGCTCAAGACTTTGATTTTACTCCGTGACCCGGCGGACATACTTTTAGTGCTCTTTCCAAATGCTTTTGTTCTAGATTTCAGTACAAGGAAGTGGACACGTGGTGCTCTGAGGTTCGCTTCTCCCTCTGCTAATACCCTTCTCTCTTACCGGCCCCCCAGCAGCTTTACTGAGAGATCATTTGACATATCAAGATTGTATATATTCTAGGGCAGGGGTCCCCAGACCCCAGGCCGCACAGCAGGAGGTGAGCGGTGGGCCAGCGAGCGAAGCTTCATCTGCCACTCCCCATTGATCCCCGTGACTCGCATTACCGCCCGAATCGTCTCCTACCCCACCCCGAGTCTGTGGAAAACTTGTCTTCCGTGAAGCGGGCCCCTGGTGCCAAAAAGGTTGGGGACCGCTGTTCTAGGGGTACAACTTGACGTTTTGCTCCGTGCACACACGGTGCAAGTTCTTCCTTCTTCCTTTTCTTGTTCTACATTGATGGTCTGAAAGGTTTTTGTGTGGAGGAGCGAGAAGTGGAGAGAGATCAAAGACATGCTGCACGTGATTCCGTCAAAGTATATCACACTGGCTTAGAAAATAGAGGGCAAAATTGCAGTCCTCCCCCTTGCCTGCTAGGGTGCAGCAAAGTCACTGGCTCCTCAGACCCTCGCCTCAGCGTGTCTGCTTCCTCGACTGCACTTTGTTGCTCACCCATGGCATCTCGCTTACAGAATCCCCCGACTCAGCGATCAGACTGACACCTTGCTCCGTCGCGTTTCCCACACCGTGTGTAAACCGTGTGCGTGCACCCACGTGCCGATGGAGAAGGGACGAGGAACTGGATGCAAAGGGGTGTTGTCAAGATGAAAACCAAGATAGGCCACGTAAAACACAATTTTTATGTTCACTGAGTGAGAGACAGCGTGTCGTCTGTAGGACGGCCACTGACTCCTGAATGTTCATTCCAGCTAAACGTCCCGGAGCCCTAGGTGATGGTGGTGCTGACGGTAACAGTGACGGCAGCCACGGAGACAGACCCGTGAGGGTCCAGTGGACCCCCCAGCACCGTCAGTGCTGACTTGTGTGCACATCTTCTTCACAGACTGTCCTGGAAAGTGAGGCCAGTAGATGTGGTCTGGTGCCCATTCCTCCAAGTAACCAACTTGACTCAGAGAGCATCAGATTTAGTAGGGGCTTTCAGGATCTTCCGGTCCAACCCACCCCTTCGGATGTCGGTGTTTTCGGATGAGAAAATACCGAAAGTCTGGGAGGAAAGCTCCGTGTATTTCTATTCCTGCCCGAGACTACAGGTATTTAGAACTTCTTTTCTCTGACCTACAGGAACGGTGGTCCTTGGGTTTGGCCAACCAAATGAACTCTTGAGCGATGTGGTCTTCATCCTCCTCTGACCTGCTCTGTGCTGCGCAGGGTTGAGGCTCAGTACCCCTGCGTTGAGCTGCCCTTTGCCAGAGCATTACGTGGGCCAGCCCCTGTGCCTCCTGGACCATCAAGGACCCACCTGCAGGGGCACCCCAAGGCGGCTGGGCCAGGTGCTGTGCCTCAAGGGGAACATCTGGGCTTACAGGCCCAGCTTCTCATTTCTGAGCGACCAGATCGTTCCACAGAAACAGCTACCTGCTTGGTGCATATTTCTTTCCCTTTGGGGGGTCCGTGGGGGAAGAATTGGTGTTGGAGATGCAGTCAAAGGTGCTGCCGAAACAATCAGAAGCCCTCCGAGGGAAACGAGAGCCAAATGCCAGCATCCAAAGCAGCAGCCAGGATTTAGGAAGCTTAAATCCCTAACTTGCCTTGGTTTAGAACCCTTCTCGGCTGACATTTAATATGCAACTTGCCTGGTTGGCAGGCTTCTCGTAGTGTTTGGGGGAGGCTAAGTGGATTGGAATAGCGCTGACCTCATCTGCGTTGGCACTCTTGGGCTCTGGCGCCACCCCTGAGCTCAGAGCAGCGCTATTTGTATGACTCCACACCCCCACGCGGGACTTGGAAAGCCCGGTGTTTATCCCGGAGAAGGAAAAGGTTGGTTTTGGTGCGGGGGTTCAGGCCCACCCAGGGAGATCTGTGCAGACCACAGAGCGACCATTGGTCTGATCGTGAAAAAGGCACATGGTAGAGTTCGGCCAACCAGAAAGCAGATGTCGGACTATGGGATGCAAGTTCTGGGGAATTAGGTCCGTATGTCGATACCGCTTGGAATGATGAGAGCTGTCCAGAATGGAACACCCTGATTAAATAATTGGTCTGTCTGTCCACTGTGGGAATTGTTCAGAAAGTTTAGAGGAGCGTTTGGTTGAGGATGTTGCTGAGGAGCGCCAAACCGTGGAGGGGGAGGAGGCGGCTGGGTTAAATCCTGGGTCCGAGAGTCGGCCAGCCGCCGAGGATGGCGCCGTCACCGGCTTCTGTTTCAGGGTCCCTGGCGTATAGGAACACCTCGCTTAACTGGGGTTTCAAGTAGCAGGCACTCTTAACTAGCTGAAAAAGAACCAAGAATGAGCAAGGAGATACAAAATGACTCTGAGAACTCTGAAGTGATGCCTTAGAGTGCACACATTTTGTTGGTGGGAGAGCACCTAGGGTTCTCACGTATGACCTAGTGACTCCTACTTCAGGCACAGTTTTACTTCTTGCAGACTTGTCTGTCTGATTCCCCAGCTGTAGCCACTAGAGAAAAACGCATTAAGGACATCGGGGGAGAATATTATAATTTTTAATACATTAATAGCAAGGAATACGTGCGGATAGTGGATCACTAAGGGGGAAACCAAAATAACAAAATGGAGAAAAGTGCTCATAAGTGTGGCAATTTGAGGCCATTTCATGAGAGGGCAAACAGTTGTACAGACTTGAGGAGCGCTTGAAGAAGGGCCAGGCTATGGTTACCAATCAGAAGTTAAATCATGTTCAGTGGTTTGTGTGAAATAAGACAGAATGGTATACCATATGGTTTACAGAAATTTGTAGTAAAAGATTGAAAGGTAGACAGTTACCTGGAAATTTGCAATATGTATGGCAGACATATGATTAAGATTCACATTATAAAATAACATCTATGTATCAGTATGAAACATATAAACAACTAAAATAGAAAAATGGGCAAAGGACAGGGCATAAACAGACATTTCTCAAAAGTACTGTATGTTGTTTTTGGCTAATTTACATGTAAAATATGCCCAACGTTATTAGCAATCAAATACAGGCACACATTTTAAAATGAGACCTTATTTTCGTCTGCCAGATTGTCCAAGATTTTAAAAAAGCCAAAATGTTCCAAGTTGGTCAGAATGCCAGGAAGAAAGTCCTCTCAAACATGGCTGGTATGTGTTTTGGAGAAGCCGGTTAGGCCCTTTGTCTGAAATTGTTATTTATCCATCTATCAAATTTATCTAGAAATTCCATTCCCAGCAACTGACCCCTTAAAAAAGAGTATGAAGGTCTGTGTGCAAGGATATACATCAAACTTCGAAGTATAAAAAATTAGCAGTAGTCCGAAGTGCGTTAATAGGGGGCGAGACAAGAACGTTACGGAATGTTCATGCGGTGAAGTATTATGGAAACATCTAAAAATGAGATATCTTTGTAAATTGATGTGCTGTGAATAATATATCGTGAATGAAATGTACAGTTAATGAAAAAAGGAAGTTGTAGAACCGTATGTGAAATACGATCCTTTTAAGGCGTAAAGATGATAGTATTATTATTTAAACCATGTTCATACCAAACCATGGAGCTACTCTCAGTTCTTGGAAAGCAAGTTTCTCTCCAGAAACAGGGCCAGGGTAGGGACGGTCTTCCAACTTTTTTAAAAAATAAAAAAGCTTGGTTTAACTCGACAGTTGAGCAAGCGCCGCTTGGCATCTTCACCTCCGAGTGATTGTACAACATTATTCCTTTTGCTGTTGTTTTCAGCTCGTCTAATTAGTTGTTTCTTTCGTGCCAGGCGCTCTGCTGGGTCTTCACAAAGATTCTCTAATTTAATCTTCACTACCACCCTCTGAGGTTGTGCTTCCTTATCCGAGGCTCAGAGCTATTAAGTAACTTGCCTTAGGTCACCAGTTAATAAGTGGCTTAACCAGGATTCAAACCCAGGTCCATCTGCCCTAAGAACCTGGGCTCTCTGCCATTCATTCATTCCTTCATTCATTCACTAATCCGATATCTATTGAGGATTTTTTGAGCCTTTTGCTACGCCTTTTTGCTTGAAGACATGATTAAGGATGGGGAGTGTGTATACAGAAGCTCATCTAGAGTGCACAGGAAGGCGTTGGTCCCTCTGTGAATAATTCTCAAGGATAAAGGATGAAGACTCTGTTTCTCCAGCATCAGACATAGAATCCCCAGGCTGGAGCTGTTATGCCTTTGTGCTATCCATTTCAGAATGGAGGAAAAGTCCTAGGATTTAAAATAATTAGGAAATGGAAACCCAAACTGGAGGGACCCGAGGGGATGCTGGGATCAGTAAGACGTGAGACAAGTGGAAATACAATAATGAGACTGATCTTGGAAGAATAGCAAAACATCATTCTCACTCAAGCCTGGAAGCCCAGGTCAGGCAGTGGGGTGGGGAGCTGGGGGAAGAGGAGGTGGAGAGAGTGGAGACAGGATTAGGGGGTCGGGATGGACAGGACTGGGGGTGGAGCAGCGGGGCGGGGGTGTGGGGTGACTCGGGGCTCTACTTGCAGACTCGGACAACAAGAGATTCCATGCTCTCCACCAGGGAGGAGGCTGCTGAACATGGTACCCGGAGACCACGGTGGTGGCCTAGCTCGGCCTTCACCCAGAGCAGCCCTGTGTTGCAGCTCCCTGGCATGGAGCTTTGACATGGATGGCATGGATGGCCTCTTCACCCAGGCTCCCCGGGAGCTCTGAGAGGGCCTGGTGCCCAAGTGCCCCCTCTAAGCCGTCCTGGCTGGGCCGGTCCGGGAGGGGTCGGAGTCTCTTTCCTTCTTTACTTTCTGTAATGACTTCCAGGTGAATTCTAAGGTGCATGCAGGGTAGAAGCGACTCTGAAATACAGCTCTTTATAAATACGATTATGCGTTCGCCCCTTTCCCCTTCTTAGGAGTGCAGACCTCTTTGGTTTTTGTAAGTGGGGTGCCACTGGGGACCCCTGTATGATGGTGAGGGTGGTGGCTGCGCCCTGGAGACGCCGCCCGGGTTTGCTGTGTGGTCTTAGCTGAGTCCCTTGGCTCCTTGGCCCCCAGTTCCTTTTCAGGAGGACCCTGTCTAAATCCCTATCCCTGGCACCCAGCCCACTGCCGGCACCAGTAGCAACAGATACTTGTGGAATGAACGCATGAGCAAATGCAAGGGTTATTTCAAATAACTGAACTTAATCCTGGAAAGGCACCCTCCCTACCTGCTTTAATCCTTTATGGCTCTCAATCCAGACTTCTTAGAAACTCGAAAACCAAGCCCCTCACATTTCACAGGGTGGTAGGTTAGCAGATGGGATGGTGCTGCTGCCACATTTTCAAAATTTTATTTCATTCGCCAAAACCTTAACATTTACAGCCTTGGAAACTACCTTTTCACCGTTGGCTTGGACCATCACCAACCCGCCCGCTCGCACTTAACTCGTATTAAACCAGCACGGAGCAGCAGGCATCTCGGAAGGGTCAGCCTTCAGCCCAACCGACCCTTTTTCTGTTTTGCAGTTTTGCAAGAAGGGACCTGGGGCTTGACCAAGTCACAGACTGTCTGATTTGCGCTTTTCCCCACTAATTAAATTCAAACCATTAATCAGATGAGAGACTGTTTTCTTTTTGCCTTTGACCTCAAGTCGATTTGCTCTTCGCATCTGTCACCCTGGAAACTTTACCCTGTGGGACAGGGCTCGCTCCAGCTTTTGAAGTTGGCAGGGAAAAGATAAGGCCAAGGAGACCAACCAGGTTCGCTTTATGCGAAGTTACTGTGAGGGGCTCCTGGAAAGCCATCCACATAGACACGCTACTCCCACAGCCAAAGAGACGGCGTGTTATTGTTCCGGGGTCAGTTGTTTTCGTGTTATGTGCCCAAGGAGGTGTGTGATTTGTCTTTCAAAAGCTTGTTACTCTGCACTGGACACCCCCCTCTCTCCTACCGGGATTGGTTTACTGGCTGTTCTGCCTGCAAAACAAAAAAGTCCTGGGCAGATTTCAGTAGCTGTTTGTTTCTCACTTAAAGATCAAGTTCTGCAAGGTAAACTGGGGATGACAACTGAAAAATAAACACTGACCATGTGCAGGGTGCCTCTATTTTGCTGAAAGGTGACCCTGGCCCAAGGGTTTCAGACGAAGTGGAGGTTACACTGTGTCCCACCGAAAAGAGAAGAAAAAAAAAAAATCTAGAACTGAAGTCGGCCTCTGGGATTTGAACCCTGGGACTGGGGAGAGTTCAGGGCACAAGACACTGCTCTGTAATGAGCCACGGTGTCTGGTTTCCAGAATGTCCTGGTTATCAACCGCAGGGGCTTAGGTGGATTAACATCTGAACGCTGAGGCCGAGGCGGGTCCTGTTACTTGGGCTGCTTTGTTTGCTCATGTGAATTGTATCACACCCGCTGCACAGCAAGAAGTTGCTAGAGCTGAACCCAGTGGGACGTGTTTCCATCCCAGGGCAGAGGTGACGGCTCTGGTGAGCTCTGCTCCGTATTCCAGGGCGATCGGACCCCGCCATAGTTCTGCGTCTTTTAAATTCATGTGGGTTTCAAGTTTGAGCCTCTCTAGAGGGACGTGCCGTTAGCTTATTAATCCAGGTAACTGATGATTTTCTCCTAACGAGAGCTTCACGCTGATAAACCTGGTCATTTTGAAAGTGGAGACATCCTTCGTCACAGCCCTTTCTTGAACAACATGCTGTCGGAGGTGCTGAAATGTGATCCCTGACCTTACGGGGTCATCTCTAATGTACCCTTTTTTTTTTTTCTTTTTTTTGTGGTCCCACGTATCAAATGAACAGAAACAAGTTTGGGACATTTTGAGGGAGAGATGCTCGTTGGATAAGAAGATTTCATGGAAGCGCTCAGGCTTAAACGAACATCGATCTCAGTGGGAGCTTTATAAATACACAGGGGCTGAGACCCTGCCAGAGATTCGAATGGATCCACCATTCGTGCATCGGACCTGTGTCAGCTTCTTCGCCGGGTGAACTGGAGGCTGAGCTTTAGATCAATGCCACCAAAGGGCCCAGTGTCGAGACCATGAAGGCATCTGGTCAGTTCTTGTGGAGTGAATGAATAAAGCTGCCTCGGACATGGGACCAAGTACTGGAACTCCAAGGTCCAGGGTGGGTGGACCAGCCAACTGCGGAACTGGAGACCATCTACACGGTCCAGTCACGGGGAGACTCCTCACAAACCGTAAAGAAAATCTCCCCTCCTGGCTTCATACTCCACTTGCGCTTAGAGAGGGGCAAGAAGGGCCTCCTGGCACGAGGTGCAGGTTGGGCAAAGGTCTGGGGTGGGATGCTCCCTGGCCCAGCCAGAAGGCAGTGGGCAGACCTGTATTTTGCCCAGCACCAAAGGCCACCCCTTTATGGGAGAAGAAGGTTTTGGTCAATGCATTCAGAGAAGTCGCTGTCATTTCCTGTGACTTTAGTCCGGGAGTCTTCAACTGCTGCAGGAATATTTTATTGGCCCTCGCTGTCTGAAAACTGAGGACATCTCATGTGTAAATCCATACAGCCTGGTGCTCTTGATAAACTCCGAAGATCTGGCCACAGCAGGCCAGCGTTCCCCTCTGGAAACAAGAGCCCGGAGCCCAGCTGTGGCACCCTCTTCGGGCAAAGCCCTGCGCTCCCAGCCGGCCAAGTCCTCCCTCCTCCTATCGCCTGCCCCCATCTGCCTCCCTAGGCCACACTGCCTGCCTGGTGCCCGTGGGCCGCTGGGTCTGCAGTGCTTCACGCAGTCGGGGAAGCTTGTCCGCCGTGACGTGTTCACGACTCATGTGGAGGAAAGTCAACCACAGTTGAAATTCCTTGCGGGGGCACTGGATCAGGTCACGGATGGGGGAAGCCGAGAGCCAGTCACAGGTTAACAAGCCTTGTGCTCTAGAGAGGGTACGTAAATACACGCCAGAGGGGACCTGAACTTCCCCCACCTATCTGATCCGGCTCTAATTGTTACCAATTGGTATTCCCTTACGCCTCTGCTTTCTTTGTAACAGAGACGGGCTCAGGTTCTCATTCCGAGTGACCCTTTATTCCAACTGCTCATCCATGGGGTCCCTGACTTCCTGGGATGAGAATTTAGCGGGTTTTGGTGTTGGAAACATCCCATTTTCTTTCTTCCCTAACCCACCTCCGTTTATTTTAAATCACCAGGCATCCCCGTACCCTTGAAAGCTGTTCTTACTGCATCTGTACCACTAAGCAAAGTCGTAATTTTATCCAAATCCTGAGACAGGCTTTTTATTTTATTTGTCTGTGCCTTTGTAAGAAATGAGCCCTCACAGGAGGACGTGTGTGGTGACTGGGTTCTGTCCTCGCTGGCCTTTTAGCATGCGTCGTGGATAATTGTCCGTAGAATTGCGAGCTGGTGATTGGTTTAAATCGCACACCGTGCCCTCTGACCTCGGACACTGTGAGCATGTTGTGGGCCAGAGTGAGTTCACCATACCCCTCACCCCGGACTGCCCTGAAGTCTGAGCTGGATTAAGCATCTGAAGCATGACTTTTTTTTTTTTTTTT
>NC_041230.1:53360231-53397643 GCF_002837175.3 Physeter macrocephalus | reverse complement strand
CGGGCCCAGCCGCTCCGCGGCACGTGGGATCCTCCCGGACCGGGGCGCGAACCCGGTTCCCCTGCATCGGCAGGCGGACTCTCAACCACTGCGCCGCCAGGGAAGCCCTGAAGCATGACTTCTTACAGAGAACATGGCCCTGGGTCCAAGCAGGTGCTGGACCCTCTGGTGTGTACCTGGCCCTAATCTGCCTAATCAGATAAGTTTGGCCACTTACACAGTGAGCCACAGTGGAGAATGACAAGGAAGAGAGACACCTTCGGGGCTTCCCTGGTGGCGCAGTGGTTAAGAATCCGCCTGCCAATGCAGGGGACACGGGTTCGAGCCCTGGTCCGGGAAGACCCCACCTGCCGCCGAGCAACTAAGCCCGTGCGCCACAAGTACTGAGCCTGCGCTCCAGAGCCCGCGAGCCACAGCTACTGAGCCCGCGTGCCACAACTACTGAGGCCCGCATGCCTAGAGCCCGTCCATGCTCCGCAACAAGAGAAGCCCCCGCAATGAGAAGCCCGCGACCGCAACGAAGAGCGGCCCCCGCTCGCCGCAACTAGAGGAAGCCCGCGCGCAGCAGCGGGGACCCGACGCAGCCAACAATAAGTAAATAAATAAATTTTTGAAAAAAGGAGGGCCACCTTCTCCCTTAGGTCTCCCCGCCGGGTCTCTCAGCCTAGGGACGTGTGCCGTGGCACCAGGACGAGCAGAAGTGTGGGTTTCAGGGCTGGGGGGTGGGCAGCGACAGCCGACGGGCTCGGGGTCTTTTCAGGTGATGAAATTGCTTGGGCACTGGACCAAGGTGATGGCACTCACAGTTGTGAATGTACTTCACGCCACTGAACTGTACACCTTTAAATGGTCAAAGGGCACATTTTGCTATGTGTATTTTGCCGCAGTAACACAAACAGCAATGGGAAGGGAACAGAAGCTATTCAGTGAGAAGAAATTTTTAAAAGGAAAAATGACCATTGGTAACCTCAGGGAGAGAACGAGAGTGTGGGTCTCTCTCCTTCCTCATGGGGCATAATTATACATGCCTGTCTCACAAGCACACACACACATGTACTCACACCCCCCCCCCATGCACACACACACCACATCTGTAACCCCAGCCAACCAGCATGCTTGTCATGGCAGTGCGGACATCCCGGTGTGACCTCGGGCCCAGCCATTTCTTCTCCTGAAAACAGAGACCAAGGCTCCCCCCAGGATTCAGTAAAAACACGCGCCCAGGTCCAGGGGTCCCAACGTCGGGGTCCTAAACTTTGTGCTGCATAAAGGGAGAGCGAGCCGTCATGTTGGAGCCATCCCGGTTTTCCAAAGCCCTTTTAGGGAACCCAGACGAGATCAAACCCAGGGAACTTCTCAGAGCCTCCCTAGCCGCCTTCCTATCATTAATTAGCCGGGTGTGTTGATTTCCCCCAAATGCTGAGGTTTCAGATGAAAACTGTGTCCAGGGCTGGGTCTGACCCAGCCACCCGCAGAGCAGAGCCATGCACGGGACGCCTCTGAACGCCGGGGCAGGAATGCCACTGGGGAAGACCGGCTTGGGCTTCAGATGGAGGGAACATGGGATTGGCCGCACGCCTGCCGTCTCTGGTCTGGCACGGTGGAACCCAGTGAGATCCAACCAAACCCTGTGTATTGTTTGCGGGGGCCCCATAACAAAGAACCACAGACTGAGTGTCTTAAAACAGCAGACTCTTGTCTGGTTGTCCCGGAAGTCTGGAATCAAGGTGTCGGCAGATCGTACTCCCTCTGCAACCTGTAGGGGTCCTTCCTGGACCCTCTGTGCCTTTGTCTTCTCATAAGGACCCCAGCCGTGCTCGGTTAGGGCCCGCCCTACTCCATCTTGACCTTATCTCTGATTACGTCTGTGAGGACGGTCTCCAAGGAAGGTCGCGTTCTGAAGTCCCTGGCGTCAGGACTTCAACGTGTCTCTTGCAGGGGACGCATTTCCGCCCAGAACAGCCAGCAGTCCCTGCACACCCCAGCCCGTCTGGGAACCTCTTGGTGCCTCCCGAAATCCACAGTGACTCTTTGCTCCCGAGCATCGTGACTCTCCACAGGGACCTCCGCAAAGCCCTGGCTTTCACGGTTTAAAGGAAGCCTAACATTGCGGCCATGGTTTTAATTAAAGGTTGACGGGCCATGTCATGACATCATCAATAAAAGCAGCAAAATAAAAAGAAATAGCTTAATAAGAGGCGTGGGAGGGCAGCCCAGGATTTGTCATGAAATTGCATTATGTAGCAATGAAACGCCATTTTAGAGAACACTGGCAGGGTTCCGCTGCCCAGAGCTGTCCTGTGTTTACTAAGAACTTCCACTCCTGCTCGCCGACTTTCTGCAGCGCCTCCAGCCCAGACAGTGCCCCCGACTGTGGGATCTGATTTGCTCCCAAGTTGGGTGGACTGAGCAGGTTAATTCCAAACCACTGGGTCTGAGTCAAGTTCTTTGCTGGAAATCGTGCACTGAAATTACCGGCACCCTCACGCAGTGGGGGCCGTGGTGTGATGATATCTCTGTGTGTCACTGTGCCGCCTGCCTGGGCAGCCAGCCTGAGACTCCAGAACAGAAGCCAGAGGGGATTCCAGGGTTTAGAATTAGGCTCAGCCTTAAAAATGGGGTTGGGGGGCTTCCCCGGTGGCGCAGCGGTTGGGAGTCCGCCTGCCGATGCAGGGGACACGGGTTTGTGCCCCGGTCCGGGAGGATCCCGCGTGCCGCGGAGCGGCTGGGCCCGTGAACCGTGGCCGCCGAGCCTGCGCGTCCGGAGCCTGTGCTCCGTCCGCAAAGGGAGAGGCCACAACAGTGAGAGGCCCGCGTATCGCAAAAAAAAAAAAAAAAAAAAAAAAAAATGGGGTTGGGGAGGTCCCTGGCTGGATTCACCCATGGCTGTCATTTCCCTCAAGTTCACGGATAAACAGAAGTTTTGTAATATTTTTCAATTCCACGTCCCTGTCTTCATGGTTTAGAAAATTTGCTTTCTTGGGAACTAGAAAGATTGGGGGAATCATGTGACCTTCTGGGAGTAGCCATTTAGGAGGAACACTGATTAGCAAGGGACAAGTGTTGATACCACGGGGAGGCAGGTGAACGCGGGGCTGCCCTTCCCCGCAGGCTGTGCCCTGTTGTGTGTTTCACCAAAGCACCAGGCCAAGGGGGCTGGAGCCAGCTTGGGTCCGGCTGACCATGCCATGAACCGCTGGGACTGCTTCTAGCAGAGCGGTGACTTTTTGCAATTTTCCCACCCAGCGGGGGTGCCCCTACCGAATTCACACAAAGATGCCTTATAGGCCAGCATCGCGCTGGTCAAAAGAGTTCGACCGTCAAATACAAAAGGAGGGCGGACGCGCCGCTTTCCAGTTGAACTCACGCACTCGTTCATTCCACAGTGTTTCTCTGAGCATCTGTTACTGCACTGGGAAGTCTGCTATCTGAGGGGAGGAGGGCAGGAAGGAGCAGGGCCCTTCTGGATCTCAGAGGACACCATTTGAACCAATGGGTAGACGTTACATGGAGGCTGATTGCAGATGGAAAACACACACACCAGGATGCCTCTTGGAGAGGCAGTTTAGAATCATCCAGAAAGAGGAAGCTGTGTACCTTTCATTCCAGGTGTATCCCCTGGAGAAACCCGGGTCCGGGTGCACAAGACAGTCGCAGCAGCATGATCATCAGGTGCCCCAGCTGGAAAGAACACAAATACGTAAGAACAGTCGCACCAGTGGGTGACGGTGGCGCCATCTTACAAGAATGACGGTGAATGGCTGAAGATGAACTCGTGAACACGGTGGCAAAAGCAAAGCAAGCAAGTCACCAATACACAGCCGCTAAGATGGTGCTTCGTAGAGTTCAAACGCAGCAGGGCTCCCTTACACGTTCACGGCTGGACACGCATGCGCTGCGTGCGGAGAAGGGCAGGGACGGCGCTCGTGGAGGCTGGGGCCGTGGGCAGCTCTGGAGCAAGGAGCTGCCCCAAGGGATGAGTGGGGAAATGCAGACTGAGCCCTCACCAGCTGGGAGCCTCTAGCAATTGCAGACACAGGACAGACACGGGGGCCGGTGATGTGGCAGGAACGTCTGAGGCTGCCCTCTTGGCTCTTCACACAAGGGAGGGCCTCTGGCCAGCCTGGTCAGGGGCAGGCAGAGCCGTGACTCAGAGCATCCTTCTCCTCTGCTTGGCCTGGAAAGGGAAAATGTGAGGCCATTTCTAGGGGATCTGCTGCTTCCAGACCTAGGCTGCATCATCCCCGCCTCCAAAAAGAAGGAGGTGAGGCAGGGGCCACGGCAGGTGGGAGGACCTGATGTCCCATTTGGGGCAAAGGGGCTTGGAGAGGTGGCAGGGCTGTGGCGGACACACCCCTTCTCCAGGGGTGAACCACGCTGCTCCCTTTGGGTCCTGACAGCCCAGGTGAACCTGCTGTCTGGACCAACTCATGAGGTCTTGCACTGGATGAGCCCCTCCTCCCCCCGGAAGTCTTTCCTGGTGTGTCAGAGGAGGTGGATTTGCCCCTATAGGCCGAGTCTGCTGCTCCTAAGATACGCATCTTGTCAGAGTCCCCGGCCAGGCCCCCCACCACGGTACGCAGGAGCAGGTGGTACACTAAACAGACGGCACCCTGAGCCCTTGGAGCCCCCACTGTCGTTAGCTGTCAGCGTAGTGTTAACCCCAGAATACCTTCTCTCGCTGACCCTTCATCCCACCTAAACCCACTCTTATTTTGGTCACTGAGGTCTTGAAGCATCCAATTAGAAATAAACAGCCCCACGGTGGAGTCACGGCCACCATCTCTCCAACGTAATTCAAAATAGTGGTTGATATTTACCCAAAGTCCACGGCGTGCCAGGCCCTCTGCGGTGTGCTTTATGTACGCCAGCTGATTTGATCCTTAAAAACCCCTATGATATTGGCACTGCTGTATCCCCCATGTAAAGGATGAGGAAACCGAGGCACCGGGCAGTCAGGGAATCTGCTCTTGGACACAGCTGGGGTTGGAACCCAGGTCTTCTGGCTCTAGAGGCTGAGCTTTGAGCCATTACACCGTCATCCTGGTTTGGTTTAATGGGTCCAGTGTGGTAGCCACGGTAGCTACTAGCCGTGTATGGCCATTGAAATGTAAATACATTAAAATCAAACCAATGAAAATTCAGTTCCTTGGTTGCACTAGCTAGTTTAGGTCCAGGGGCCGGGGTGTATTCTCTGAGGTGGTGACATTGGAGTGATGGCTGGATGGTGGAAACGAGCCGCTTTTGTGAATCGCCACGGGAAGAGTGAGTGCGTGACTGATCAGCATATTCCGAAATCCCCAGCTGGAAAGGTTCTGGTGGTGGAGAAACAGAAAAAAGGGCCCCGAGGCCAGGGCAGGGCTGCTTTAGGGTCAGGCCGTGGAGATGGACAGGACCAAACCCCAGAGGGCGTGTGGGCTGCGGTGAGGAAATTCCCATCTACTCCACGTGCAGAGCTTGTTGCATTAATGCCTCCAGTCACGGATTCGTGAGAGACATTGGCAGTGTTAATGCTTTTCCGGGTTCCCAGTCCAAACGGGATCACTTAGACTTGCTTTAGAAGAACACGCAATAAAAAATGCTGCAGAAAAGATGCTCCCCGCCCTTCCTGGTGGGTTCTCTCTTGAAGGGGGTGAACTGCATTTGTCGTTTCCACACCCTACCTGAACTTGGCCTTTTCTCCCAGCTGCTTCTCCTCTGGATGCGGGGAGGTCCATCAGGTCTGGGTCTGAGGAGCTGGACTCAGTTTCCAAAGCAAAGAGAGACACAGAGACGACAGCAGAGATGTCTGTCTCAACACAGGCAGGAGCTGCCCGGGGGTCGGGTGAGATGCAGATGGCTGGGTGGACGTGAGGTGGGCTGACTGCACCCTGTACATTGAGAGCATTTGCTTTCCCACGCAGGGACCCCCTCTGGAAGGACCCTCGAGGGAGTGATGGCTGCATGCGTCTCCTCCAGGGGAGGCTGGGTGGCCAGAGACAGTGGTGGCAGGGGAGTCGTTTTTCACTGAAAACCCTTTCGTACCTTGTACATTTTGTTCCAGGTTCATGTGTTAGCCATTCGGAACGTGTGCAAATACACAACAATTTCTGTGTGTTAATCTTGTATCCTGCTACCTTGCTAAATTCATTTATCAGTTCTGGTAGTTTTTGTGTGGCGTCTTTAGGGTTTTCTATAAATAGTATCATGTCATCTGCATATAATGACACGTTCACCTCTTCCCTTCCAATTTGGATACCTTCTATTTCTTTTTCTTGTCCGATTGCTGTAGCAAGGACTTCCAATACTCTGTTGAATAGAAGAGGTGAGAGTGGGCATCCTTGGCTTGTCCCAGATTTTAGCAGGAAAGCCTTCAGCTTTTCATCATTGAGTATTATGTTGGCTGTGAGTTTGTCCTAAATAGCTTTTATTATGTTGAGATATGTTCCCTCTATACCCACTTTGGTAAGAGTTTTTATCATGATGGGATGTTGAATTTTGTCAAATGCTTTTTCTGCATCTGTTGAGATGATCGTGCGTTTTTTGTCTTCTCTTTTGTTTATGTGGCGCATCACATTGATTTGCGTATGTTGAACCATCCTTGTGAACTTGGGATGAATCCCACTTGGTCATGGTGTGTGAGCTTTTTCATGCGTTTGCTAATATTGTGTGGAGAATTTTTGCATCTATGTTCCTCAAAGATATTGGCCTGTAATTTTCTTTTTTGGTGGTATCTTTGTCTGGCTTTGGTATCGGGGGTAGACCACAAAATAGTTTTAAGCAGAAGCCGATGACTATCTCTCATGAGGTCCAACTCTATGGGAACATGGCATTTCACAAGGATTCATCGTTTCGTGGTGAGATCGTGTAATCGTATAGAACCTTGGGCCTAAAGAAGAATGTTAGAGATTTGGCCCAACCCCCATGTCACAGACAGATAGACAGATCCAGAGAAGTCGGAGGTGCTCCTGAGGCCACAGAGCTGGTTTGGAGCACAAATGGGATTAACATCCAGGCCTTTTGTCACCAGCCTCTGTTCCTGGAAGATGCTCTAATAGGCCAGATGCTCTCCCTGGAACTTTCCATTTCTAAGTTTCTAGAATGCTGTAATGAAAAAAGAAAACATAGCCCCTGTAATGGCTTCCACGTTTTCAGAAAGAAAAGCTTTATAATCTGACCAGGGTCTGTGGGCGATTTCTACACGCAAGAATCTGGCGGACAATGTTCTCTGATGGATGAGGCGGTGATGTTTGGGGCCATGTGCGTGGTTCATGGCAAGACTGGGGAATTGGGAGATTTTTTTGGCAAATCCCAAACATAGCCATATATGGAGGATTTTATGCAAAATAGCTGACTAGGATCTAATGCTGTAATTAATGGAATGAATACAAAATGCTTTTGTAATTTGTTATTATTGAGCCTTGCTTATGTAGCAGTTACCTTGTGTCAGGAACCGTTCCGAGCACTTCACAAAAATTAATCTGTGCGATATGAGCACTGTATCCTGGTAATTTCAAGTGTGAATTTTGGAGTCATGTAGACATGGATTTAAATACTGGTTCTACCATTTTTATAAATTATGTGACCAAAGTCAAGTTACTTGACCTCTCTGAGCCTCTGCTTTATTCGTCCATAAAATGGGGACGTTGGTCACCAACTGTCTCACAGACTTGCAAGAAATGAGGCAAGCTCTTAGTTTGAACCGTATAAAGTATTGACTTTCGACCTGTTTTCATTTACAAAACTGGCAGTTTCATATGGTTCAAATATATAAAGAGCTTAGCCGAACGCCAGCAGTTGGAAAGCACTGAATAAATAATAGCTTTTTTTTTTTTCAACTTTAGCTTGAGAGGAGCTAAAATACAAGAACCCTTTCTGCCTAGAAGACTCTGCATTGCTATATGCATTTTCCTTAAGTGCTTTGATGGACCCTTTTGCCCCAAATTATTCTTCAGTAGGACTCACTAAAATAACTGAAAGGCTTTCACTTAGATCCAGCCTTTGAAAGAAAGACAATTTTGATGGTGATTTTTGAGTTTCCATAAGCTCTCGTTCCCAATGGCTTCCGCTCCGGTTGAATAAGGCTGCTCAGAGCAGGCGGCTCCGGGGCAGTTTAGGTCATGAATCAGGAACGAAGAGCCCCCAAGGCGGGCTCCTGGTGATGCAAATTCCTCAGCCCCGTGTCGCCCTTGCAAGGTGGGGGGTCCCATCACAGCCCTTTGACAAATGCACAGCTCCTGGGCCAGGGAACCACAGGAGGTGAGATTCACATGGGCTAATTATATCAGAAGATAGATACCCTCCCCAGAGGGAGACCCTTTCTAGTCCCTTTCCTGCCAAAAACACCATAGCAACCAACATGGAAATGCCATTCTGTCCCTCAGATGTCAGCGCCTTTCTCCGGGAGGGAGAGCAGATGTGTGTGCAGATTGCGACCTCCTACCCGAATGGAGAGGTGGCCCACACGCCCGCGTCACGCTGCTCACTTCAAGGGAAAAGTGGCAAAGAGCATTGACATTTGGGGGCTCAGGAGGAAACCAAAATTATGGCTTCAGGAGCTCAATGACCACTGGTCAGGAGTGACGTCAGAAGCCTTCCATTCCCGCGGAAAAGAGCCATGGCCCCGCCGTGCCGTGAATTCTCAGCACCATTTGCAACACCAGCTATGTTTTTACTTGTGTTTAGAGTAGCGTCACGGGTCTAAATCATCATCGCTACATTGTGTAATTATCCACTCAGTGCGTCACCCATGTCCAGGATGGTATGAAGAACGTTTAATGGGTAGAATTCCTAGGGGTTTATATTTGAGAGTCCCGTCTGCCAGCGCAGTCACCCTGGGTGATTGCATTGCTTTCTGATGCAGTGATGGCCGAACACTGGTGTAGGGACCTGGTCAACCCACATCACAGCAATCACGGAGAAGCCTGAAATGTCTGTGCACTCAGCTGCCACCACCCACGTCCCCACCAGCCGCTTGCTGACTCCAGTGTTATAGATCCTCGACCACAGGGTGCCCCCACCGTGTAGCAATCCTTACCTGCTTTATAAATAAGCATTATAACTGTGAAAGAGAGTTACCAGGAAAACAGGTGCTTGATTACATCATAAAGATAGAGCATAAAACACACATTCAACCACTGATGACACAAAACATTTCATTTTTACCCTCTGGAAATCAGAACACCCTATACAATACTCTCCACGTGTAAATAATCAGTATAACTTTAGAGAAGGTTGAAAAGGAACCTGGTTCAAAGCTCCTTGAAGATCTGATTCGAAGGCTGTGCTGGGAAAATACAAGATGAGTCTGGAGCATCTTGTAGTGCCAGAAATTAAAGTGTGTGCTTTTGAAAAAAAGACGGGCAGAGTGTCAAGAGGACCCAGAAGTCAATAATCCGAAAGATCTTCCAATGGCCAAAATGGAACAATTTGAACAACACAATAAATAATAAGAGTATTGGGTTATTACCCGAACAATAAAATAAATGTCCATGAGCCCATCCTGATATAAATAGATGATTGAATAAGGAAATAAATGGAAGAGAAGGGACAAGTCCTTCCTACGAAAGAATTCCAAACAATAAATGTACAAGGAATGAGGGAAATAAGAAATCATCATTAGGAAGAGTCGCTGTGGCAAGATAGGTGCGACTTTAAACAGAAGCAGAATAGCTGCAGAGCCTCAAAGTGTCTCCCCTAAAAGATTTATCGATTGCTGTTACGGTTGTAGCCGTAGGTCCACAAATTCTCTGATACTCTGCCCTCCAAGACGTACCGCTTAAGTATGGGCTGGACTTGGTGACTCTCTCCTAACCAAAGAGAGTGTGGGAGGGGAGAACAGGGAACTTTCAGTGGAGGAAGCTGGCAGGCATCGCCCAAAGTGATCAAGTGGTCATCACCCACGATAAGCCATTCAGACAGCATGCACCTCCTGATAGGTGGGAGGAGAAGGACACCTCCATTCTGTGATACTCTTCCCCCAAATCCATATCCTCAAGTCTAACCATGAGCAAACAGTAGACAAACCCAATTTAAGGGACATTCTGCAAAAGATCTGACCAGGACTCTTCAGAGCGTTATGGTCACAAAAAAGAAGGGAGGTCTGGGAAACTGTCACAGACGGGGAAGCCTAAGGAGACGTGACAACTAGATGTGACGTGGTCCCCCGGATGGGATCCTGGAGCACGAAGAGGGCCTTCATGGGAAACAGAGATCCCAGTGAGGTCGCGTCTTAGTGCTGTAGCTGTGTTGGTTTCTCCATCTTGATCAAGGTCCGCGGGTCGGGTGCGAAGCTACCTTTAGTGGGTGGACTGTATTCAGAAACTCTCTTCACTAATCTTGCAACTCTGAAAACCTAAAATTATTTCCAAGTGGAAGGTTTTCAACGTATACGTGGTCAAGTTTTCTTCCCCTGCATTGACTATCACCATGCTCTGGTAAGATCAATTACTTTTAATAAAAGAGGAGAAAAATGAGCTGGCATCCTCATACGCTGCCCGGGGTCAGGGGGGTGGGTACCACCTGGAACAACCAGTTTGGAAAACAGTTTGGGAAGAGCTGCTGAACCTAATATGAGCCTCCCTAGGACGCGATAATCCTGCTCCTAGGTATGTGCTCAACAAAACTGCGTGTGTATGTGTGGGTGGGGGGGTGTACCAAAAGACACGCGCAGAAATGTCCGTAGCAAATTCATTCATAATGGCCCCAAACCGGAAGCAGCGCAAATGTCCATCAACACGAGGATGGAGAATACGTTGTGACATATTCGCGCACTGGAATAGTACCCAGCAGAGGGTCTCAGAGTGGGGCGCAGGGACCCTGGGAGTCCCCGAGACTCTTTCAGGGGATCTGAGAGAGCATTTTCATAACATCACCGAGATCCATTTGCTTTTACACTCCCATCGCGAGAGCATCTGGAGGAGAGTTCCAGAAGAACTCCTGCGTGTCGTGACATCGCAGCAGACAGGATGAAGGGGCAGATGTGAGAGCCCAGCTCTCCTCTGCCGAGTGAGACACAAAGAGATTTGTAGCAAGGCAAAACAAGGCCACTCCGCTCACTGCATGTTTTGAAAATGTAGTCCTTTAATTAAAACAT
Organism: Physeter macrocephalus; assembly: GCF_002837175.3. Taxonomy (NCBI): domain Eukaryota; kingdom Metazoa; phylum Chordata; class Mammalia; order Artiodactyla; family Physeteridae; genus Physeter; species Physeter macrocephalus. The sequence continues at coordinate 53,386,569 of NC_041230.1, read as the reverse complement.
GTTATTTATAATAACACGTAGTGTGTTTATTACTTTTCCAATTAAGCTAATAGATATGTTTCTAAATGTCTCCATTTTGTTAAATTTCAGTATACATTCATAGACATCAAGAAAGTGAAAGTGTGCTGCAGCCAAAGGCTTTGAGAAGTGCTGCCGTTTCACCGTGAGAAAATCTGGGCTGCGCGCTGCGGGCCGGACGGGCGTCACAGCCCTAACGCTAAGTGAGAGGAGCGGTCGCAGCCCGGTCAAAGGCTCAGAAACAGCCAGAACCTCTCCTGCGAGAGCGACCAGAACAGGGGGCTCCTCTGTGGGGGGAACGACCTGGGTGGGGACGCAGGACAGCCTTTAGGGCTGGTGGGCGTCTGGCTCTCAAGCTGGGTCATGGTTACGCAGGCACGTCTGCTTTGCGAAGTGTATCAGACTTAAGCTTTGTGCCCTCTACCCTGTGTCTGTTATCCTTCACTCAAAAATGCCCCCGAAGAGGGACGCTCTTGTCTTAACAGTTGAAATAACTGCAGTGCTGGCCCCTCAGCCCCACGGCCAGGCTTTGCGAGCAGCTGGGCCTGAGTCCACTGACTAACCTAAGTCACTGCCCAGGCCCCTGGGCTGGTGATCGGGGTCGGGGTGGAGAACCACGGGAGTGAAATCACGCCCCCAGCCCCCTGCCGCCCCGCTCCTTCCTCCCCGGCGTGAGCCGCTGGCCCGTGAATGTCTCTGGACCACGAGGTCCCTTAACCCCCCGCAGGGGAGGGCTTTGCTGCCCCACACCTCCCCCCCCCCCCGCCCCCCGTCAAGCCCGCCCTGGCGTCAGTGGCCAGGAATGTTCGGTTACTCCAAGACCCACCTCTAAAGCGAGGTCCCTTAACCCCCCGCAGGGGAGGGCTTTGCTGCCCCACACCTCCCCCCCCCCCCCGCCCCCCGTCAAGCCCGCCCTGGCGTCAGTGGCCAGGAATGTTCGGTTACTCCAAGACCCACCTCTAAAGTGCACGGGATACATTGGCCTGGGCCCCCGATGGCCCAAGCCCCTCACTTGTCATTGTTACTCATGAGTTCAGGAGACGTGCTGCTGGATCTTTCCTCTGCCGACAGAAACGCCCCAGACCTCCGTGGGCCTCCGTGCCCGCCCCCAGGAGGCATCACAGCAGCTCGTCGGCACACGGCTGTCACTCCACCTGCCCCTTACAGCTGGGGCCATCTTTCAAACAGCAATTAATTGGCGACAAACAGTAATTAATGGGCCGCATTCCTCCTTCGGTGAAGTACACAGTTCTGGGCTCCTGGCACTGGGGATGGGCCACACTCTTGTTTTCTTTTAATCTGGTTTGAAAGGGGAGCGCTCTCTGGGCGGCAGGGGCAGAGCGGGTCCCCTGGGAGTTCATCGGTGTGGCACGCGCGGCCTCGCCGTCAACCGTCACAGCCCTGCAGGGGCCTCGGGGGCGCGGGTGAGGAGCCTGATGAGCCGTGGTCCCAATTTATTAAAAGTCATAAATATTCTCCTTGGAGGCCGGGGGCAGCTTCTGGCTGCTGTGTGTATGTGTGTACATGTGTGTGTAAGTGCGTGCGTGTACATGTGTGCACGTGTATGTGGGGGGGGCTGATTTCCTCTCTTTTTGTTTTTTGAATCTTTGCATTTTATTTATGTTTTTATACAGCAGGTTCTTATTAGTTATCCATTTTATACATATTAGTGTATACATGTCAGTCCCGGCCTCCGCGGGACTGATTTTCAACGGGTGTGAGCGAGCAGGCCAACCTCACTTGGAAGCAGGGTTTCGGATGTGGTCCAGGTTTAAGTGCATGTCCCAGCACGTCCCTTGAGAAGGCCTCTCACCTTGCTTATGACAAGAGTGTCATAAAGTAACTGGACGGCCTCATTATTCACTTGGCCCAATATTTGCTAGGTTCCTACTGGATTCTCAACCCTGTTCTCAACGCAGGAAATAAAAATGGGTCAGACACGGCCCTTTTCATCAAGGAGTTCGCAGCCTCCCTGGGGAGAATGACAGGGACATTTGACATGTGGGGACATAATGATTACATAATAACAGTAATAACAACCAGCATATTAGGGTCACAGAAGAGCATTGCAATAACCGTAAACATCTGTGATATAGTAATGTATGCATTTCTTGACAAATACATTCAATAACAAGATGTCAACTGTAATTTCGAATGAGGATAGACAAAGTTTCAAGGTCTCCACAACAACGGAAATGTGATATGAAAATATCTGATTTCTGCAGGGGAGAAGTTTCCTTGGTGCTGCTATGCTGCCGTCATTTGCTGCCCACATTCATATCAGAAGCAGAATCTGTGATTCAGCGAGAGGTTAGTGCAAATAGCGGTAAAATGTTTCTCCCATCCTGGTTTGTGGACCTCCTGGGTTCCCCGTGGTCCAGGGGTGCAGGTCACGAACCCCTGCTGCAGGAGGTGAGAGCTGCAGCGCGGGAGAGGCCTGGGTCCCTGAGTTGCGCTTTGGAGGGGAGAGCTGCCCGCTGGCCTAAGGAGTGACGTTCAGCTGGACTCCCTGTCTTTGCTTCTGAGTCCCAAGCAGCAAGCGGAATGGGGGGGAAAGCAGCTCTTAAAATCTAAACTGAACATAACCAGTTCCCAGATTTAAATTCAACCCTGTAGCTAGTGTTCTAGTGCTTCACTGCATTCCAGGCGGGTCTGTGTGTCACATACTCTGTCTCAAGGGAGGAATAAAGGCATCGTCTTAAGATTTGCCAAGGCATGCAATTACTTGAAAAGGCCCCAAACAGTCCGGGCCAAAGGGTCTTCTTTCTGTGAGCAGTCTGGAAATCTAACTTTTGACAGTGTAGTTGAAATTGCTTTGAATACAATAGGGACGGAAGGAAGGGAGAGCGAAGACTTTTCAGTGGAGCGCCTTTATGTGTTAAGTGCTGTAGGAGATGCTTTTCACATCACTATCTCACTGTACACTATCTCATTTAGCGGGAAGGCTCTGGCACTGACTCACCGCAGAAAAGCATTTCAATGGATTAGGGTGCAAGTAGCACATATCCAAACTAGTTTAAGCATTAGTTTGAATTTATGGACCCATATAACTGGAGAATCCAGAGATCAGGCGAGCTTCAGGCTCAGTTTGTTCCAGCAGTTGACAGTGCCACCAGACTTGTGCTTCTTTTTTCTCTAGGGCAGCTTCACCTACAGAATGACTTCCCTCGAGGTGGTCAGGTGGCTGCCAACTGCGCCAGATTCCATGCTTCCTTCTTCACCTACAGGAGAGGAGACAGGGTGTCTTCCCCACCTCACCCAACCCAAGTCCCGAGATTTGCTCTGATTGGATGGGTTTATGTTGCGGCCCCATTCTTGAATCCATAACAGCGTCGAAGCAGGTGAAGTATGTGATTTTTCCAAACCACCTGGGGCCTGAACAAATCACATGACTAGGAGGTTCAGGTTCCTCGCAGGAAGGAAGGAAGGGGGATCACAGATTCTGAGAAGCGGTGAATTACAGCCACTGCAAAAAAAAAAAAAAAAAAAAACGAAAAAAACCCCCAACAACAACTAACAATAACAGCAAACTTCTGATCATCAAACTGCGTGGGTCCGGTACCATGCTGTGTAACCATCTCATTCTGTGTGCGCCTTGCAGGCTTTATCTCATGTCCGTCTCAAAACCCCTCAGCTGTAGACACTTAATCTCCCCATTTTGTAGATGAGCAAACCGGGACCCAAGAGGTGCAGTGCTCTAAGTGTCTGTGTCTCATCGGCGCCAGGTCTCCCGGGGGAACCAGGTCCAGACGCCTCCCTGGAGGCCCCGCCCACTCTCAGCCTGGGTTTCCCCATCTGTAAAATGAGTTGGGGTGACTTCATCACCCCTAAGGGCCTTCACCGTTCTGATGTTCTAGGCTGCTTGAATCTCACCCTTCTTGGGAGTTGAACCCTCGGCGCTCACCCTCTGTGTTGCCTTTAGCGTCCACGACCCCTGGGTCTTGGGCTCCCTGCCGATGATGTAAGGAGGTCAGAGGTCGGAGGAGTGGCTCTGTGAGTGGCTGTGCTCAGGGCGCACACAGCATATTTCAGGCATGCCTTCTTGGAGGGTGGGGAGATAGCTGCACCCCTTCCCAAGGGTGAGGTGGGGAAGAGACTCCCCATCTCAAGGGAAAAGTTCCTAGTCTGTCGGCCTAGACACGGGGAAGGAAGCCCAGGGGCGAAGCTAGACTCCCCTGCAGCCTCTCCTCACGTGGCCAGGGCTGCATTTTAAATGCGCTTTTTCAGAAGAGCATCAGGTGAAATGGTCACCCAACCAGGGGGCGACCCGGAATAGCCAACTGCAGGCTGCTCTTTCCTTGAGAGCATCTGGGGCGTTCAGCTTTGCTGAGCCACTGTGTCCCAGAGTAACTGGGTCCATCCAACCAGACTGACGGATGAAACAGAAACACTCACTCAAAGCCAGGGAACTTCGCTTTCACAGCGTTATAACCACTGAGGACCAGGACAGACATTGGCTTAAGTGGACATTTTCATGGGTCAGTTACAGAAGAACTAGAACACTGATTATGTCAACTCAATTGTCACCAAAGTAGCTTTTTTCATTATTTAAGATTTTTCTTGGTTTATAACATTATATACGTCTCATGTGTGCAGTATTCCATGTGTACTTCTGTCCACACTCAGCGTGCTCGCCACCAGAAGTCTAGTTTCCTTCCATCCCATACTGTTGACCCCACCACCCGTTTTGCCCTCCCAGCGTTACGCACAATACATGAGATACAGAAACAGCCTAAGTGTCCATCGACAGAGGGGTGGATAAAGAAGATGTGGTACACATGTACAGTGGACTATTACTCAGCCGTAAGAATGATGAAATCTTGCCATTTGCGACAACATGGATGGACCAAAATACCTTCTTAAAAATGGATTCTGGGGGCTTCCCTGGTGGCACGGTGGTTAAGAATCCGCCTGCCAGTGCAGGGGACACAGGTTCGAGCCCCGGTCCGGGAAGACCCCACGTGCCGTGGAGCAACTAAGCCCGTGCGCCACAACTACTGAGCCTGCGCTCTAGAGCCCGCGAGCCACAACGACTGAGCCCACGTGCCACAACTGCTGAAGCCCGTGCGCCTAGAGCCCGTGCTCCACAGCAAGAGAAGCCACCGCGATGAGAAGCCCGCGCACCGCAGCGAAGAGTAGCCCCCGCTCGCCTCAACTAGAGGAAGCCCGCGGGCAGCAACGAAGACACAATGCAGCCAAAAAATAAAAATAAAAATAAAATGGATTCTGTGGTCAAATGCTCACTCGCTGACCACCTGGCAGTCTGTCCAGACCCGTATGTCACGCGCTTGTCGACCGTGAGAGCAGAGTCCGTGCTGCGCTGACTAGTGTTAACAGCCAGTTCTCTGGGCGGAAGCAGTGCTTGCTCATGGCCGTGGTGTAACTACACTGTCTACGGCCGATTTCAAGCCACCTATGCGACCTGACTGGGAACACATAGCCATCGGGTCTGGAGAGCCCATGCTGGGCGACTCCAGCACACCACTGCCTGGAAGGAGTGTACCATTTTGCATGCAAACTAGGATGCCCTGGAGGGTACAAAGGGAGCGCAGTTGATGACTACACTGGACAACGGGCACAAACCAGGACACTCCCGGGCAAAGTGGGGGGCCTGGTCCCCCTCGTTAGAGATCAGAGAGACCTGACATCCTCCCAGCTCTCCCATTTTTCAGATGAGGGAGATGAGACTCGAAAGGCAGGATAACTTGCCCAAGATATGGAATATGTTACCTAATATCCCAACTGTTATACCTTCATCAAGAGCACCTCAAATGGCAAAAATGAAGAAAAATAATACCAGCTGGCTGCACTGGGAGAAAAGCCATAGTGTCTGCTGGATGCAACAGGAGACCAAGGGGGTCCACCCAGAGTCTTCGGGGAGAATGTGCACTGGCTACGCCTTGTGATCCACGAAACTGCTCTTACCCTGAATACTCACCCATCACCTGCCCTCTGAAGGTGGGCGCGCGTCAGAAGCCGTACATTTAGACACGCGCGCAGCCTGCCCTGCGGTGTGGAGCAGGGGGACGGCGGCCTGCGGGGGAGGAACCTGGGTCCAGCCTCATCTCTGCCTTGACTGCCTGGGGTCTGCAGGCTCCTTGCTTCTCCTCTCCTCTGCATTTCAGATTCATTACTTAAAATAAGAACATTGGCTTAAAAGATGCATTTTGTTTTGCCCAGAAGGTGATTTTTTTTTTTTTCTTAAAGTAATGCACTTAGGACCTGTGCCCACCAATCCCGAAACTTCCCCCCTCCCCGGCGCTCCCGATCCTCTGATGGCTTGTTGCACTTGATTTAATTTCCACGACCGGCACATTTCCTAAACCTGGGCTGCCAGATGTAGCAAATTTAGTGCAAGTTTGTCCCACGTCGTATGTAGGACGTATTTATACTTTAACAAGTACTCTTTTTTAGTCTGCAATTCAAATTTCACTGGGCATCTTGCATCTTATCTGGAAATTTTACAGAGGCGTTTGAGTTTCACACACCTAGACTGGAGTCTCTAAGGCATAGTCCAGCTCTAAACGTTCATAAATATCCACTAATTCATTCAACAAGCGTTTACTGGTTACCTATGGCGTGTGCATTTTTGTCCTCTGGAAAATACAGTTGAGTCCTTATCTAAGCCCAGAATCTACGTAGTTCAGTCTCAAAAATCCATTGCAATCCAAATACACGGTATACCAATCAAAAGTAATTTCAGAGTAACTCCAATACTTTACTTACTTTTCTGTAAAACCACAAAGGGACTTGGACCTACCATCCCTAACAGCATGCCTAGAAAGACCCTCCTTGTATTCCTTTCCCTGTGTGCCCAGATGCTGCATCAGAGCTGTTCACACTGAAAGTCCTTCCCAAACTCCACTCTGAGCCCCGAGCCACTTTCCTCTCCCCCCAGCCCCTCATTCCACTATTATGCTATAGACCTAGCTGCTCATTCGCTGAAGACTTTCCCTTGGGAAGGGAAAGGCAGCGTTGGCAATTTTAGAATATTCTGCAGTGGCCCCAAGGGACAGAGGAAACCCATGAACACATCTGTGTCTGGAATTTGTGTCCTGTTATCTGAGCGTTTGGAAACCGTGTTCCCGCCCTCAAGAGAACCTATCAGCTACGCAGGGCACAAGATGTACCAGTAAAATAAGTTGAAAATCTAGTTTCAGGGCAGCAGCATTTCAACACTGGGAAATGAATACGAAGGAAATAAGACCAGAGGAAGAAGTCAAGGTAGGCTAAAGGAAGGCAGACGATCTTCTTGAGTGATCTGTAGCAGACACCATCGGGGCACTGCCTAACCTCTTCCAGCTCTCGGCACCCCCATCTCATTGGTGGAGGGCTGTCCGAGGTCCCCAGAGTCTGTTCTGCCTACACACTTGCGTGGCGGGACAGAGTTCCAGGGAATTAACCGCCCTCCCCCCACACAGGAGTAGCCCCCAGTCAGTGACTAATGAGGGTTGGCGTGTAAATACCCCAGCTCCCTCTCCTTGGGTGCGCTAATTCTGAGGTCTGTGCTCGACATCATTTCCCAGATTAACTTGCTTGATCATGACACCCCCAACCCCTCCCCAGTCGACTCTGGGTCCCTTCTCCAGACCTGCCCACTCCCCTGCTGGTGTTCCCTAGGATCACCACCCAGATAAACAGCTCACATTAGAGTCCTTGTCCTGGGGCAGCTTCTGGGGATCTCAAACAAGACAGACACGAATAGCCCAAAGGACTGGCCCAACTCACCCCTGAGGTCAGAAGGAGACACCAGCCCAGGAAGGGAAAGGTCCCAGAGGTTTGCCTAAAGAACAGATTCCCTGAAGGTAGAGCCCTGCCATTGACCCCGGCCCTCTCAAGAGCTCAGCAACCCAACTCGAATGGGTGCATCCTCTCCATCCCACTCACAGATGGGGCAAAGGCGCTCAGAAAGACTTGGGACGTTTTCCCACGAATTTCTCTTGCTGCTTGTGCCTTCTCCCACCTCTGGCTCTTTCTAGTCTACAAAACAGAAGCTGGGATCACAGCTGTGCTTACTAATGGGTACTCTCTGAATAAGGATGACAACACCAAGAATAGCAGCATATCCTTAAAGAGGGCTTACTCTGTGCCCCGCACTGGGTGAAGCACTTTTCATGCATCACCCTCCCTCCCACCCCCGGCGTTTCATCTTCACAGCCACGTGATGTGGTACTTTTAATATCCCCGCTTTACATGTGAAGAGTGTAAACCTCTGGGGCTCAGAGACATTAGCTGACTTTCTAGGGACACACAGCAGGGATGGGAGGAGCAGCGTGGCTCCAGAGCTCGCGCTCTTGAGATGTCAAGGCCAAATGGACCGTGACCGCGGAGGCAGGAACTGACCCAGAATCAAACAGAGGCAGCCAGAGAGAGTCCACTCTAACTGGCCTTTCCTGGACCTGCCCTTGGGTGCAGTTGACCAGAGACCAGATGTTAGCCTCCAAACTCTTCATCTGATGGGTGCATTGACCTCAAGTTACTCAGTGGTTCCAGACAGGGAAACAACACAGCCTCTTTGGTGTGGAAACACATGCTGAGGGATTTCTTTCAAATTTCCCATTATTTCCTGGTTTATCCCGGATGGAAAACCCATGAATGAGGAAGGTGGTATGCTTCAGCCCCCAGTGCCTGACAAAATCTATAGGGCAGAATCGGCAGTGGAATTAGAGAACGCTAACCCCTCCTGGAATCTTCCATGGAACGGATTCAAGCTGCTTCTCATCCTACCCAGATCTTTCCGCCCACTACTGGAAGAGAACACGACGTGTTACGTTTCTGAGCCACTCGATCGATCCTGTAGTCTACCGACCATCCATAAGTGCTTCGTGCAGGCCCCACGGGCTGGCTGGCCAGCCTTTCAGCATTTTACCCCGTCGACGGCTATACCGCCTGGCCTGCTGCTGCCTGCCGGGGAGACTTGTGAGGCCATCTCAAGGCGAGATGTGAACCCGGGAATCTCATAAGCATTTTGTTCACACAACTTGGCCTTCTTGTGAACTTGCAGCCCACTTCTGTTCAACTGACCCCCAAATTGCCTGGGTCACTGAGACAGGCCTGAAGGCCACGATTATAGCCCTGAGCTTTGGGCTTCCAGCTACAGCCCAACACACATGGGCTCGGAATCCTGATGGGGTTACGGAATGAGCGAGAAAAAACTCTGAATGCGGACAAAATCGTGCAGCCAAACTGGCGTCCCCATCCCACTGGAGTGTGTGGGAACCAGAAGAATCAAGCTTGATTGGCCTGTTTTCCCTCAGAAAATGGCCACAAGGTCATTCTGATGGAACCTCCTGCCTTGAGATGGTTCATGTCAGCCCCCTTCGGAGTTCTATCTGGAGAGTCATCACGCCTCTAACAGGGAGAACCCCGAAGTGTTCTCTTCCCGTCGGGAGCGGAGGAAATGCCTTCCGGGGGAGGGCCTGTAGGGAAGCCAGACGAGGGAGCGGACTCAGCATTCAGCACCCCTCACCTCAGCCCTGGAGTTGGTCCACACGACAAGGAAGTGATAACAGGGAGCTAGGGCGTGTGGAGCTGGGGGGAGCCCCGAGCGGGGTTCACAGTGGCTGCCGGCCCCCTCGTCGCTGTGTGACCCTGGGCCAGTCGCTGTCCCTCTCTGGGCCTGGGTTTGCTTGTCAATAATAACAGTAACAGTAACAACCACAGTAATAATAATTGCTGAATTTTAGTAGTAATCAGCGCCCTTGTCCTGTTGTTTGCCCGGATCATCTTCCTTGAACACCCCAACAGTAATTCTGTGAGGGAGGCGTTAGCATCTGTCTGTTTTTATAGATGGGGAAACTCAGACTTTCATGTGCTTAAGAGTAATCTGCAGCGTTTGTTTAAACAAACGCAGAGTCCCCTTCCATTCGATGTGACAGGCGTTTCGGATTCTGCTGCAAACAGTCTACAAGACCCTGAGAAACACCACCAAACCGAATCGGGAGGCCTACGCGCCCTGCCCGCCAGCCCCCTCCCCACGCCCCGTGAAGCATCCCCCTTGTCAGGGCCGGGAAGCTCCAGGCTTCTGTGAGACAATGTGGTCGCCATATGCAGGGCACCCGGCTCAGGCACGCTGGGTAAATGTTATTACAACGATAACGATGATTCCACTTAGGATAACAATGATGGAGATCTGCGTTAAACGACTTTAAACCGCTGATACCTTCCCCTTTCCCCACTCACAGAGAAGAAAGGGATGCGAATTTGTCGCTTGAACCGGCAGCTGTGGTTCATCTGGACTTCATCTTTTCTGCTATCATCTTTATTAGCAGGATTTTTTTTTAATGAGTCAGTTTTGAACTACCAGGTGTTTTGAATTTTTGTCTTGTTCTCTTGCATACAGGAGGAAATTCAAATAGAGAGCGACGTATTAGTAAAAACCCAGTGGGAGGAAAGGGCAGCCTCTCCCCCATGCGGGTGCCTCTGCTCACCCTGCGGCTCCCCCAGTTCTGGCTGAAGTCCCCAGCTCAGCCACTAGGAGTCGATCTGGGGGGCGTAGTCCGTTCCCCACGCACCCGGCTGCGAGTCCTCTGTGAGCTCACACAGCTGCTGCGCTGCCCCCCCGCGTTAATTCCCACTGAGGGCAGACTCAGTGTCATCGCCCCCCCGCCCCGAGCTGACCCCTAGCAAGGAGGGCGCAGACTCACAGGCCTGTCCTGGTTATTCCTGTAGAATCTGCTCCGCACGCTAGTTGGGGAAAGAAAGGAGAGGAAAAAGATGCAGTCTCTAGTGGGACCCCTGAAAAAGTCCTGGGCCAGCTCTCCACCATGAGCAGTAACCGCGACCGAGCACGCTGCCCCAGGCGGGACCCGGGAGAGGCTGTAAGCCCCACGTCGGCCCCTCGAAGGGGCCCTGGTCGTCCCCAACCAGCGAGGCTCAGAGGGCAGCTAACCCAGGGGGTTGCAAGGTCCAGACGCAGGCCCCTGCCCAGCAACGGGCACAGATGGCACCTCTGCACAGCCTGGAAGAAAGGGGACGTCGGCCTTTCCCCAGGGGAAAGTCTGTCCACTTCTCTGGGGCTCTGGAGTCTGCTGGTGGCCTTTCCAGGCTCACTCTTATCTCTGAAAATCTGGGCAAGGACAGGAGGAGGAGGCAAAGCTGGGCTTTTTTTTTTTTTTTTTGTCTCTTACTGGTAGCTTCGGGGAAGGGGTTTGTGCAGGAGGTTGAAATTAACTAAAATGAGGTGGGGATTAGCGTGGGACCCCACTGGCCAGGTAATCCTGGGAAATGAGGGCCGACTTCAGCTCGGCACAGGCCAAGCCTCCCTTCTGGGACAGAATTAGACTTAAGAAGCCACTTGCTGATAAGGGTTAATCCGTGGCTAAACGGGACGGTACCAGAAGCAATTAACATTCCTCGGCTCAGTTTCCCTTTGTCAGCAGCGCACTTGCTCCGGGAGCACAATCCGCACTTGGCTGCAGCGAGTGCATCCGCCGACCTCCCATCCAGCGTTGTCTCCCCGGGGCGGGGACACGCCGGGGCCGCACTTAACCTGCTGTGTCAGCTGGGTCACCCCCATCTCCCCGTGTTCTTGCCCTGAAACAGTGACTCCTGAGGCACAGAGAAACACGGCAGGTCAGCAGAAGGCAGTGTCAGCGATTTTCTGTGATGGGCTCCAAAACAGGAATGGAATAAAGAAGCCATTTATGGACTGAGAGTCTGTGGATGTCAAAGGGAAGACAGTTTTTCCCGTGTTGGGGGTTTTTCTTTTTTACTCACCCCTCACTACTCCCCAGACAGACCCCAAATGTCTTATCTCACTGGGAAAATTACAGAAAACGAGAAGGCCAAAGAAGATTCCGGAGTGCAAAACCTCCAGAACAGTCAAGTAATGATTAATGAGGACGAAAAACAAGTAGAAGAAGGAAGCCGGTCCACGTGCGAGCCTTGGATGGAGGCGTGATGTCAGCACCGCGAGAGCTTTGCGTCTGATTTGGTCTCGGAAAAGAGAACTGGGGGTGGAGAGGGGAATGTTCTGGAAAATGAATTCTCAGTGGCTGTGAAAGGTGAAGAAGGTGGGGTACCTTCCATTGTCATAGATTATGACGTATTATTTATAGCTTATCGCTCACTATTTACTTATGATAGAGTATTATTTGTTATTTAGTTATTATAGATTATTATTAAGGGCCTCCTTTAAATGAGCGCGTCCCTTCACAGCGCCTGATTCCAGATTCTCGCCTAGAACTGGCACTCGATTCTGAGACTCAGCCATGACCCGAACGACAGCCCGGCTTAGGCGCGTGACCCGTAGCGGTTAGCGGCAGCCCCCGAGCGGCACCTGCGTCGAGTGTCACAAGTCACTGCCACCCTGCTGGCCGCGTCCTGCTTCCCTGCTCCCCTCTCTGCCTGGGCGCGACCGCGACGTCTGCCACTGTCCTGCCGTGAAATTACAGATTGCCGGTATTTTCCCAGCCTGGTTCCGCCTGGCTCACCACACGGCCCTGTCACCATTTCCTCTAACAGCCGTAATGCACGGAGCTTCTTGATATCCAGCTTGAGTTTCCTTTGCCTCATTCATTCCATTCGTCTGAACTATGCTGCCCAGTACCACAGAGTAAGCTCCCCCTTTCCTCGGAAGGAAAAGGTTCTTCTTCGTTCGTCCATCCAGGGCACTCATTACATGTTAATTGCAGATGAGAAATGTCAGTAAACAGAGGGTGTCTCAGTTTAGCAGCGGCCACTGTGAGTCAGAGCTAAGAGACAAGTGGGGGAGCTTGGCATCCATTGAAACAGAAAGGTGAGGACCGCAGTCCTAATAGCCGGCGTCACGCCACAGTTGAGGGGCTGGAAGCTCGGACACGCTCGCTCTTGCTGTGTCCTCACCACAACCTTACGAGGTCTGCATTACAGTGTCCACGTATCACAGACGTGGAAACCGAGGCTCAGAGAGCTCAAGTTAAGGTGCCCGGGGTCACACAGCTCAGGGAGAAACGAGCTCCTGACAGCAGATCCTTTCTACTACCTTCTGTAGACGATAAGAAAAGGATTGGATCATGGGCCGCTCTCCTGGCCCGGTAAAATAGCTCAAGTTGTGTGTTTGTGTGAGACGTCAACGAGAGAAAGCAGGTGCGGCTCCGGCAGCTCAGGACGGCGTCCAGGACACCTTCGGGACGGCGGGTTCCCTCCACGCCTGGCACTGAGTCCTGGGCCTGCTGTAAATCCACAGCCAGGCCCATGCCCTGGACTCACCTTCAAGTTTCCTTTGAAACCCAGAACACTTCTTAACAAAGTCAAGCCTGTTTCCTTCCTGGTTCTCATTTTTCATCCACGCTCATACCACAGAGACCCTTTCAGAAAACACCGTCAGGCACAAACCCACCAGCCACACCAAGAGAATTCGAGATAAGGTTGAAAAACCCCATTCACTGAGGCAAGGGCTTTTTCCCGTTTTCCACAAACCTGGCCCAGGCTCCCAAGCCTGTTCCTCAGTGGTATGTGAGCACCTCGTTCCTTTGGGTGGGGAGGGTGGGCAGGCTGCAGAGCCTCGGCTGACTAAGGAAGGGAGAAAGAGGAGGGGCTGTGTGGAAACTGCATCTGAAGTAGCTGTTATAATGGTTCACGCTCACAGGGGCTGCCCTGAGCCAGACACCACACTAAGAGCTGCTCACGCATCGTCTCCACCCTTGTTATCCGATGACATGCTCGGCACGTAATGCCGTGTAGCAAATGACCCTGAGATCGCAGGGGCTTCCGGTAGCAAATATGTGTTTCTTCCTCTCAGACCTGTAAGCCGGTGGCTCTGCTGTGGGCCAGGTTCAGATCCACTCCACTCTGTTGCCTATTCTAAGACCAGCAGCTACAGGGGCATGCTTTTCCCGCGATGGTGGCAGGAGTGCTAGAGGGTGAAGAGGAATCCACTGTGGCTCTCCAGGTCTTGGTTCAGAGCTCACATGCTGTCACGCCTGCCCACATGCCACTAACCAAAGCCATCACCAAGGGGGAAGAGAAGTACCCCCCGGCCACAGTGACGGCCGGCAAGGCACAGAGGAGAGGCTGTCGTGAGCAGGTAACAGAACGGAGGAGGAACTGCAGGCTGACAGAGGTAATCCCTGTTGAGCAGGGGCGGGGCCAGTGGATGGCTCCAGAGCCCAGTGCCAAGGTGGACACTCTGAACTGGAGGGAAAGATGCTCCAGTGTTCCAGGCAGAGGCCTCACCGCCTCAGGGTGGCCTTCTAGACCAGAGCAGTTCCCTTTGTCACTGGACACAGCAGAGGACAGATCTTTAGCTGAAGCCAGACTGCAGAGGTCCAAATCCTGGCTTTGTGCGGCCTCAGTTTCCTCACCTGTAAAATGGGAGCAACCCTGCACCTACAACACAGGGTTACCATGAAGATTAAAGGGGTTGGTATTTATGGAATGCCAGAGGAGTGCCTGACCCACAGGAACCGCGCTGCGTGAATTTGCGCAATCTCAAGGAGTCAAACAAAAACGCATCAATCACTGCAGGCTGGGCAGTGAGAAGGCTGGACACGTGACAGTCCAGGCTGCAGGCGTCAGACGGAGGGACACTGGGGGAGTCACTGAGCACCTTCCAGGAAACATTCACGGGGGTCTTAAGGAGCATGAGACCCAGTCCCTTGCGTCTTGTCCACCTGTGGGGAGATCTAGCCTAGCGGTTGAGAGTGCTGGTTTTTCGAGTCAGTCAGCCTGGGCCCTGGTACTCACGGTGTGACTCTGGGCAGAGCCCTTGTACCCTCGGAGCTCGGCTTCCTCTTCCGTGAGCTCCACGTTGGGTCAGCGTCTCTGGGGATGAGACAAGATAAAGAGCGGCAGGTCAGATGCAGGGAGGGGCAGCGGGGAGGCCCCAGCCGTGTCCTCGTCACGCAGATACTCGAGGCACAGACATGCAGCAGTGCCACTCTCCTCACTCGATTTTGTTTGTTTCGTGAGATAGTTACTTATCATAAAACACGTTTTCATTGTTTAACGTAAAATGAAATGAATCAATAAGTGAATTTTTAAAATTACTTAGTTTTATTTTCTAATGTGATAAATATGATAGGAAAAGCTCTTCAAGATCCTGAATCAAAGGACCTGCTGTACAGCACAAGGAAACCTACTCAATACTCTGTAATGGCCTATATGGGAAAAGGATCTAAAAAGAGAGCGGATATGTGTATATGTGTAACTGATTCACTTTGCCGCACACCTGAAACTAACACAACATTGTAGATCAACTCGACTCCAATAAAAATAAAAATAAAAAAATCCTGAATCGTGTTTAAGCGTGTCACGTGTTCCTGGGATTAAAGGTTTGAGAACCGTTTGTCCTAAGCAGTGATTCTGAAGCCTGGCTGCACACACTGGCATCCCCTGGGTCCAGCGCCGCGGTGTGTGATTTAACCTGTCTGCTGGTGGGCTCGGGTGACAGAATCTTCAAAGCTTCAGGTGACTCTAATGTGCTTCCGAGCCGAGAAACCAGATCCAAGGCCCTTGAGACTTGGAAATGCAGGGTCCTGGGCCCCACACCAGACCTTCAAATAAGCGTCTGCATTTGAACAAGAGCCCCAGGAAAATTGCTCACAGAGCGAAGTTCAGGAGGTGCCGCTTTAGATGATCTCTGAGCCCCAAACTCCAGTTGCACGCTGTCTGTTGTCAGCTCTCTGTCTTCCACGACCGTGGTTGCCATGGTTAGTTGTCCTTTCTGCAGTCAACACATGGGTTGTTTTAAAAGAATACCAGGTTAGACCCTTCAAAATAAGTAAATAGAAATGATTTTGTAGTTACAGATTGTATAGATTACCCACAACGAGTAAACTTCTCTCTCTTTACGTTCTCGTAACTTAAACACAGCTAAAATATATTTACTCTTCAGCTGAGGGAGAGGGAGAAAGGGCCGACGGCTTGTTTTCAGCATCCTCTCTGAAGGACAGTGAGTTCCTACCCCTTAACTCAAGAGAAATGCTTCTTTCAACCAGGGACATGTGCCATTGTTTTAAAAACATATCATCTCTTGGGCTTCCCTGATGGAGCAGTGGTTAAGAATCCACCTGCCATGCAGGGGACATGGATTCAAAGAAAAATGGATAGGAAACAGAACTGTAACTGTGACTGAGCTGATTCCATCAGTACTCATTCAGGTCTTGTGATTTGATTCTAGTCGTTTATGTGTTCCTCAGTTTCCCTATTTGGGAAACATTTCCATTATGACCATCTGTTAATAAAATGCCACATCTTTCCAAAAAAAAAAAAAAAAAAAAAAATGGTCCGGGAAGGTCCCACATGCCGCGGAGCAGCTAAGCCCGTGCACCACAACTACTGAGCCTGCGCTCTGGAGCCCGCGAGGCACAACTACTGAGCCCGCGTGCCACAACTACTGAAGCCTGTGCGCCTAGAGCCCGTGATCCCCAACAAGAGAAGCCACCGCGATGAGAAGCCCGCGCACCGCAACGAAGAGTAGCCCCCGCTCGCCGCAACTAGAGAAAGACCGCGCGCAGCAACGAAGACCCAACGCGGCCAAAAATTAATTAATTAATTATTTTTTTTTAAAAAAGGCATATCATCTCAGCAGTAAGATTTTCCTAAGAACTTTTCACCGTCCAAGGAGGTGGCTCTGGTTCAATGATAAGAGCTGCCCTACATGAAAAAAACACCAATTGACTCTCCAGCTCACCCTGTTAGGAGCTGTGTGACCCTGGGCAACTCACGTCGCCTCTCTGAGCCTGCGTCCTCAACAATCAAATAGTACTAATCCCAAGTGTCTCACACGGGTGTGGTGGAAATGAAACAAGCTATCAAATGTGAACATTTCGGGCTTCCCTGGTGGCGCAGCGGTTGCGCGTCCGCCTGCCGATGCAGGGGAACCGGGTTCGCGCCCCGGTCCGTGGAGGATCCCACATGCCGCGGAGCGGCTGGGCCCGTGAGCCATGGCCGCTGAGCCTGCGCGTCCGGAGCCTGTGCTCCGCAACGGGAGAGGCCACGGCGGGGGGAGGCCCGCATACCAAAAAAAAAAAAAAAAAAAAAAAAAAAAAGTGAACATTTCAAGAGAAGAGTTCAAGATGCATTATTGTTTTGAATTATTATTTTAACCGTAAAGTATGATTGCAGAGGGAATGCATGTTCCATATACAGACTTCAAGGGGAAAAAAACACAGAGAAGTGCAAAGGATGGAACAAAAATTGCCAGAAATCCCATTCCGGTGTTTAAAAAGCTTGTCAAACCCATGAGGGGGTAGAGAAGTGTTTACCACATCACTCTGTAAGGAGTCCTGGCTTTGGTGGCTCCACATTCACGGGCACATGTGCCCGTGGGTTTATGCGTGAGTTGGGTTAACATGGCAGTGTGCAAAGCAAGGGCTGGTTGAGCTCTTCTGGATGTTTGAATTAGTCCATTATTATAAATGGAATTTTGAACATTAATCTTACGGTATGTTCATTTTTGACTAAAAATTTTGTAAATGACAAGAAAAAGAAAGAGCAGGGATTCTCTATTCTTATTCTCTTAGACACGTCTAGCACGTTTAATGCAACTGTTCTGTTCGTATAGTGACTGTTTCTCGGGGCTTAAAGCTTCAGCGGTGGGGCTGCCGGCACCTTCAAAGGCTTGTAGGGCTCCTAAGAGCCTCCTCGTTTGCCCGATGTTTCTTTCAGGGAGTGAGTCTTAGATTCCTTGAGCACAGGGTGGCAGGGACAGAACGTGTGGGGTGCCCTCGAGTGTCGGGGTGTCCCTTTCCTGCTGGAAGTGGGGTGACAGCAGCCAGCGGTTAGGGAGTCCCCAGCAGACGTCGGGCAGCAGGCTCGGGCGCAAAGCATGGGCTCCATCACTCATACATAAGTTTGTGATAATGGATGTTGCTGCCTGGTTTACAGATGACTTTTTAAAAAATTTCATTTTATATTGGAGTATAGTTGATCAACAGTGTTGTGTTAGTTACAGGTGACTTTTCAGCTTGTCCAGTTAAACGACTGGCCCAAGTTTACAGTGACTTAAGTGGTAAAGTGGGCACATTGGTTGGGAAGACAGGTCTGCAGGCTCCAGAGGCCAGAGCGTTACATGACTCAGCCTCTCTGCTGGAGACTAACCTCGGATTCTCACTTTCTAACAGCGAGGCGTAAGCCTGACAGACTCCACCTCCTGCTACACTGCCCTCTACCCCCTGGACAGTGACGCCCCGAGGGAGGGGTCCATTTCTCTCCATCTCTGTGCCTACACAGCCCTGCACACGCACACACGTGGGCCCGGATGATTGCTGGAGGGGAAGCTACCTCTTTGGTGAGTAAGATTCCGGTCGGTTAGTGTCATGGGTGGTGTTTCTTCCCTCTGTCTTCACACGTTGCTTTAGTGTCATGGCTCCTACTGGTCTAGAGGAAAGGTTTAGGAGTAAAACACAGAACCCTGGGCAGCCCCCGACCCACCACTTTGAAAGGAAAGCTGGTGTGAGAACTTGTTTTTCAAGCTGGCAAATGTCGTACAAACGAAGAGAGGTGAACGCAGAACTGCTAGCTGTTATATTTTTTCTCAGGACATCCCGACACCAGAAGGGTGTGGTCGGTGTTTGGACATTGGCTCTGGTGTGTCTCAACTAGCTGGGAAAACTGTCCTCGAAGAACCATAAACAGATCTGAGCGCTAACATCATGGGAGTCCTTGCCGTAAACTTTTTGGTCTGGTGTCAGTGTCCCAAGGGACGGCTCTGAATCAGGCGGAAGGGCCAAGTCGCCAGACCCAGACTTGTAAAACTGCAGGGCCAAAGAGGCCGAGGATGATGTATCAGTCAGGAAGGGCCAAGACACGCTGAAGTAACAAACAACCCCCAAATTCTGAGGTTTATTTATTTTTTTTTAATAAAGGCTTATTTCTCATTCATGGGGCAGGTCCACTGTTGGTCGGCAGGGGCCTCTGCTCAATGACTTGATCATTCCCGTCGCCCTGTGAGGGATGGCGGATGTGGAGGGTCTCACGGCAGCACTGAGGCACCCCAGCCCAGAAGTGACCCATTTCTCACTGGCTCACGACTCACTGGCCTGAACTAGTCACCCAAAAAGGCAGGCAGTGCAATCCTACCAAAATCCTGGACAGGAAACTACTGGAAATAGTTGGCAAACACAGCACATGTGGATATGACAACCACATGTAGCAGTTAGATTTCTGACCGATTGCTAATGGCTCACAGAGAGCGGGGTTGAGAAGGGTTCAGAGGTCTGCCGGAGAACATGAGCTGACCAATAAGCCATGCCTGGGGTGGGTGCTGGCCTGCGGGGTTGTATGTTCCAGGGAAGTGCCACTCTGGCCGAGACCCACCTCCTCGTCTCGCTGATGAGAAACCTGGGGTCCCAGAGGGAAAATGGCAGTCCAGGTGACCAAGCTAGTTAGCGGCAGAGTGAGCTGGAATCCAGGGTTTGTTTCTCCTTCCGGCTTGTTTATCACGCTACTACTGCTAGGGCTCAGCCGAAAAATCAGACCGTTCAGAGTTTTCATTGCCTCCCTCTGTTACATACCAAGGTTCCTTTTCACTTGTTAAAAAATGAAAAAAGCGGTGCGGTCACTTTGTGACCCATTCCTCTCTCTTCTCAAATCTGGAGGCACTGACCCAGGGGGGGCCACGTTGAATGCTGGGTGTAGAGCTGTTGATGTGAATGAAAAAAACAAGCAGAGGAAGAAGATGTGGCTGCGTCTCCGTTGTTTGTTTGCGAGACCGAAACTCCCCTGTACTTCTTTTTCAGTGGACGGTCATGTGGCTCGGCCCCACGCTGGCATTTGGGGCTGTCATCCCCACCAAATGAGTCAGCAGAGAGAAGAGCACAGAGTTTTTCAGCAGACGTCTTTGAGTCGGTGCCCACTACCATTAAAAGGAGGTCCTGTTCATGACGCGACTCTGTAATAAGCGCAAAGCCCCGTACACCCCGTACCCAGGGTCATCAGCGCCCCTGGGGCCTGACCTCCCCCGCCCCCGCCACCACCGTTAAGGGTAGACACAGCTGGCTCATTCCAGCATGGGAACGCTCACTTGCTTCCTTTTCGGAGAACAACATTGGCAGCACTTATCGGTGCTGGAACACCCGTAACGACCTTTGGAAACTGTGACTTGTGTTCCACCCTGGGATCCTGGAAGAGTGTGCGTGTGCACCTATACACACGCACGCACGCGCACGTGCGCCCGTGTGCCCGTGATGAGTATGTGCTGCCAACATGTTTTTGTCCACCTCAGGCGGGAGCAGCTTCAGCTATAGATCCAGCCAGCTGCAGTCCGCCCTGCTGGTTCAAGCGCTGAACACCTGGGGCTTAAATGCCACTTCCAGCCCAGAAAAGGAGCCCGTCCATGGCTTATTTATACTAATGAGTAAATGACTGACACTGTTTTTCTGGAACGAGTCTCAGTAGGGCGGCGCTGCTGAGAGTGCACAAGGTCACAGAGGGTTAAAGGTGTGTTAAAGGGGAGAGGGAGTTGCGTAAAATAAAGGAGAAAAAGCACCAACAGAAAGTGGTGCAGGACGGAAGGCAGACTTTTCTCCTATCGGACACTTGCCGAGAACCGACGTGGATCTCATCACGACTGTGGTCTGAGCTGAGACCCATCCAGTCTCTCCTCACCGTGCTTGCTTGGCCGGAGAGCTTCCGGTTTGGGGCTGCACTAGCCCACAGGCTTGGTGTTGTCCCTGGGCTTCTCCGTCTCTCAGAGCACCCCCAAAGCACACCTGTGTCACCCCATTCAGACAGTCTTTTGCAAGCAACAAACCCGGGCTCCCAAAACCAAACCTCGTTCTTTGACACGTTGTGCTGAAATAAAAGGCAACCTGCAGAGGGGTGTTGCGGGCGAGAGCGGAACGGGGTGGGGTGAAGGACGCCGGGAATGGGAGCTGGGTCTCTCCGAGTCCCGGGAAGGTGGACAGAAATCCACGGAAGGGGCCTGGCCACAACCGCACTCAGGGTTACTTGAGAGTCTTTTTGCCTTTTCCCTGAAGTGCAGCATCTCACAAGACTAAAAATGTATCATTATTCTCAGGCATGGAAAAATAAATTGGGGCTGGTTTGGCTAATGCAACTCAGATGCGGTGCCTCTCCTCCCTTCTGCTGGAGCTGCGAGGGCTCGGCCCATATCTGATCTGGAAGAAAACCCACATCTCAGGGGCTCTGATACGCATCTCCGCTCAAGCATGTGTGTGTGAGCGCGCCTGGCCGCCCGCCGACGTCAGGACATGTGCTTGGAGGGAGGCTGGCGGAGCTCTGCGGGGGCAGCCCCAGGGGGTGATGGACCCGTTAAGACGGCCCAGGTAGGATACAGGTGAGCTGGGCCACACCCCTGGCCATCTGCTGGCCCAAGGGATGCCCGTGAAGCCTGTCTCTCATCGCCGCGCGCGGTGGACAAGGCCCTGGGCGGTGCCGTGCACCCCTGGGAAGCAGTCCCAGCAGGCATTTCACCTCAGCCCTTGGTGGTGAGGTCTGCAAAGACCGTGTTTCCAAATAAGGTCGTATTCACAGGTCCCAGGGATTAGGGCTTGAACATATCTTTTTGAGAGACACAAGTAACCCACCATGGAGCTCTCAGACATATTCACTCATTTAATACTCACAGCAGCCCTGTGAGGTGGTTATTTCCATTAGACGGATGAGGAAGAGAGGCTCAAAGAGGCTATGTTGCTAAGCCAAGATCGCTCAGCCTTTTGACATGCAGAGGCGGGGCTTGAACCCAGGCAGAGTGCTCCAGAGAGCTTGGGGCTACTATGAATAGTGCTGCTGTGCTCATCCACGCACAGGACTTTGTGCGGACGTGTGTTCTCTTGGGGTGACATCTAGAAGTGGGTGTTACTGGGGCGTATGGTGAGTCTGTATTTAATTTTATAAGATAGGCCATCCTGTTTTCTTCACAACGTGTGAGAGTTCTTGTTGCTCATATGTGCGCCAGCACTTGGAATTATCAGCCTTTTTAACCTCAGTTGTCCTTAGTTGGCCGCGTGGGGATATTTCACTGTGGGTGTGATTTGCATTAAATGAGCGCACAAAATAAGATGCAAAGTAAACAGAGAGAGAAAAAGAAACGAATCTAAAGCATTCAGATCAAGCTTCGTAGCCAGGAGGAGTGCTGTACAAATACCGAGTTGTGACAAAGCTTCATCTGTGATGAAATGAGAGCCATGAGAAAAAACAGCCAAGGGGGCAGGAAAACCAACAGAAACCACAGCTCTCGCCATCTAAATTCTCTGTGAATTCTTTTCCCTGCTCCGTTCCCTGCTTCCTACTCCCACGTTTGGAGGCTTACCTGTCAATTGGAGCCCCATCTTGGCCACAAAGAGGGTCCCTCACCTTCAGAAGAGCCTGCGGCCCCGGAGAGCTGGAGAAACGTTTGGGCCAACTGGCCCCGCCGTGCGTCCTGAGGAATCTCCGGCTCACCGACATCCTTGGCTCTCGCCCATCCCTGCCTCGCCTGCCCACTCCCCAAGGGGTGCCGACGGGGACCATCTCCCACAGAAGCAACGTGCACGTGCACCCTTGTGCCAGGATTTGCTTCCCAGGAAACCCAGACTAACACGGGACCCCCTGACTGGAAGGGAACAGAATATGTGAAACTGAGCCATTCTGAACAAAAATCCACAACGTACCATCATATTCAGAGGAGGTAGGTGGTAAATGCAAATGAGCATGTACACGTCTTGGTGTTTCATGGACACCAGCCATGCAGCCTCGTATGGGGAGGTCACCAGCCCTCCAAACACAATGACACATTTTACGGCCAAGCGTCCTAGCGTCTGGTGGCCTAGACACACCCTCTTACCCTTCAGGAGGAAGTGGTGGCCTTCTCTACTCTGCGTCACTCGAAAGGAACTCTTAAAATACCATCTGAATGAAGAGCCCACCCAGTCCGTCCTGGCCACCTGCAAGTCCCCACATCGCATCTATGGCCGACTGGACCTTCATAGCCATGGTCACTCTCTTAAAATAGAAGCCCCCGCCCCGCAGAGTCGGGGGAACCACAGGAAACAGTTCAAAACCACTTCCAGCGGCCATTCTGCCTCCAGTAAGTGAGGAAGAGAAGTGGGGCTGCTGTTGCATTAATAGGTCATTTGCCTGGGCCATCAATCAACGTGGAGCAGCCCCGCATTTGGACGAGCCGCAGGCGGGGTGTGCGCCTCGTGCGCCTGGGCGGCCGGATACGTTCCCAGTCCTCCGAACCCCGCGCCAGCACAGGCGTCAGCAAAGTTCCTTAAATCGCAGGAAATGAACTTCTGCCTCTTTAAATCCCTGCAGCAGTTCCACGGGGCAGCCCTGCACCCCCAACGGCAGCTCCAAACAGATTTCTTTCAGCCCTGGATTTGACCTAACTTCTCCCCACCCCACAGCTGCTTGTATTGTATTGTTTTGTGTTGTGTTGTGTTGTATTGTGTTGCCTTTTTCAGCCAGCTGTACACGAGGAGAACCTCAACAGCTGACCTCAGCGGTGTGGTTTTTTCCGTTGTGTGTTTTTGTTTTGCTGCAGCGCTGCCGGCCTGAGGCTTGCCTCACACTTTGTAAAATTCACAGCAGCCGTATAAGAAAATACCAAGTTTGTCAGCTAACCCTGGTCTTTATTACAGTAACCGCCGTAATGTCAGCCAGCTGGGATGGTCCCCGCAGCCTGACACCCATCTGGGGGTGGGATGGGCCGGGCCTGCCTGACAGGGCTGGTGCCTTCCAGATGAGATGCCAGCTTCCACGGTGACGGAAGCAACGAGGTCTTCACCGCTCGCTACTGCTTCTCTTAGGACAAAATGCAGAGGGAGGGAATGTTTCAATGGTAAAAGCCACCGTCAAAGTTGCAGCCCACGTGCTCGCCGCGGCTGCACCCCACGGTCTCGTGGACGAGCCCCTCCTCTGGTCGGCCGCCGCTCACTCGATTCCAGGCGCCAAGACGCTTCGGTGCAAATGACAGCTCAGGTCCCTTGTCTCTAGGACCTGACGTCTGGGGCGGGGCCAGGAGACCAGGAAGAAACAAACCACTCCTTAAATAAGCCTCAGAAGCAATCGTGCAATTAAACAGATCAAAACAAAGATGGCTCAGCGGGCTTTCGCAGGCCTGGCAGTGGGGGGAGGCTGGACGTAATCGTTTGTGAGGACGAAAGGTAGGGGACGTCTGTCCCAGAGCATGTTCTGGACCCGGAGCTGTTAGTGACCCTTCAGCCTGGACAGAGAAAGGGGGAAATAAAGCGAAGTAAAAACACTTACTGAAAACGGCCGCCATGTCCCCGTCCCCATGGCCGCATCACTGCTGCTCGTGTTCTGTGGCCTCCTTACATCCTGGCCCTTTTCAGGTGGGAGATTTGGGGCCCTTTCCATCCGTTTATCAAGGAGGCACTCATCTGGGGGAGGACCCTCCTCTTGGGTGCATTTAGACCCGAGCTTATGGAATTGAGGAGTGGCCTCCGGCTCTGATGCACAGGAAGTGCAGACTCGGGGCGCTGGGAGTAGAGGGAGGAGGAGGACAGGCCCTCGGAGGCCTGTCCTGGGAAGCTGGACCCAAAGCAGGTCCTGAAACAGAGGAGAAGCTCTGGTCTCCTCCCCGCCACGGGCACCGCGTGCGGCAGGCACACAGTGACACGTCTGTTGCTCACATGAATGCCTGCCTGTGTTTTGACCAAGACTGAGGTCATATTTGAAGTCCTAGCCCAGGTTTTCCACAGGGCAGTGGGTGCTCGGGGACAAACTTAGCCTCCAGTGAAGGAGCAGAGCCTTCCGAGGCTGGACGCAAAGCCAGCGTTGACCCACGGAGCGTGCGCAGCTGCACGTGCGGCCGTGTCGCCTCCAAGCCTGGACTTTTCTGTCTTTGCCGTGAGGTTTCCCAGTTTCAGCTGCCTCTAATGACCTCCTTCCCGATGTAAGACTAAGCCCATTTTATTTGTACCATATGTCACAGATGCTGGTATGTGGCGTGGTTTGAGAAGGCTAAATCTGCCCATTGATTTGGGGTTTTTAGGGACCCTTATCGGGCTGGGACGGCTGACCGCTCTCCACCCGTCATCTGCGTATCCACAGGGGGCCTGCGGCGGAGTCACAGGGTCAGGCTGTCTGTCCCCGCAGATGTTTACAATCTCAGAGGGGCTGGAGCCAGAATCCAGAGTGGTATTCGGAAGACAGCAGAATTAGGAAAGTCTTTCTTGTTTTTTTCCTAAGATGCTCAAGGCTTGAGTTCCCAGGCTTCTGGATCAAGGCTGGTTGACCGGGCTCCCTCCCGGCATCTCGGCAGGAAGTGGTCTGGGAGGCTCTAATGCACCGTCCAGCGGGATGATGACAGCGGGGCCGCTGCTGGGCCTGGCTTAGGGCCCACGGACTGTGAGGGCCGTTGCGGTGCCGGAGGGACCACCCAGTGGAAGGCAGCCCTAGCCCGGGCAACAGGCGGGGCTGCAGGGTCCCTGCAAGGCGGCAGGAGCCGGCGCTGAGCTGTAATTAGTCTCCCCAGGAGGCCAAGGTCACAACGAAGGTCTGGTCCCTGAGAAGAAGGGGAAGAGGTCGTGTCTGGGCTGACACCAGCCTGGGGTTTCCCTTTTCAATACAACTTTCGCTGCGTATTCAGTAAGTCAAACTAACAGCACTTCTCCATCACCTGATCTTCTGAAAGCTGGCAGACTCTCTTACCATTGTGCTTCTGGCTCCTCTTCCGGAAGCTTTTGAGAGATTTTGCGTCTTACAAGAAGAGTGAGGTGCGATCTTGGGGGCATGGACATTTACGGCCATTATGGTCGTGGCTCCTTCCCAAGAGGATGCTTTCTCGAAGCTGCCTTTTGGTATACAGTGACCTAGTGAGCCCTCTCATGAGTTGGGGTCTCGCCTTTATTTCGTCTAAATGTAATCTTGTCATTCGTCCGTAGGCGCCTAGGGGACTGCCATCAAATAGAAGAGACATGCCTAGCACATGGTAGGCACTCGGCACTTTGTTGAATACATGAATAAATTATAAAGTTAAAAAAAAGGAAGCATTTGACGTCTACATCTCAGAGTTAGGCCAGATACCCTGTTATTTAAATGGAATTCCGTTTAGTGATTCAGTGTTTTTTGCCTGCTTATAGGTTTATTTCCCACAATTAAATAACTTAGATTTATCTTTCAGGGAGGTACGATATATTGATATATTCCATTGTGGTTTTTTTTTTTCCTCCAAGAAAGGCATATAGTGGTGTATTTTTAAGTATCGGTGTATTTGCTTCTTATAAATATCATTCATGCTTGCTTTTTAAAAAAAATTAAGCAGAAATTCCTAAGAAAGCAACCAACTGCCCAAAATGTATTAACTCCTCCAAAATAGGATTAATATTAATGTGGCTGTCTTTTTTTTTTTTTTTTTTGGTGGTACGCAGGCCTCTCACCGTTGTGGCCTCTCCCGTTGCGGAGCACAGGCTCCGGACGCACAGGC